>NW_019213921.1:451833-476328 GCF_002532875.2 Varroa jacobsoni | reverse complement strand
CTACTACTACTACTACTACTACTACTACTACTACTACTACTACTACTACTACTACTACTACTACTACTACTACTACTACTACTACTACTACTACTACTACTACTACTACTACTATTACTGCTGCTTCTGCTACTGCTGCTGCTGCTGCTGCTATTGTTGTTACTGTTGCTGCTGGCGATGATCATGATGACTTGATTCCTGTTTTTCTTCATTACGGCGGAAAGGCTAGCGCCTAAAAATCGACAACGATTGTCCGAGAGCGAGGGGTCGCAGTTGAAGTAGCAATTGAAGGCTGTAATACAACAATAGTAATGCTAATAGCCATGATGACGAGATATAATAGTAGAACGGCGTTCGTTGTTGACATGGCGATGATGATGTTTGTTGCCGAGGGCAATTAACTGGATTGCCAACGGGCTTCAGCCGATCCGAAAAAGTTGACAACTATCAAAATGGATCAAAGCAGCAACAGCAGATTACACATATTTTACCAGTTTTTACCACACACCGCAACCAAACAGCGTGGCGAGCAGCATGGACATATCTAACAGACACCACAACGCAAAATGAGAAAAGAGGATAACGAAAAAACAACGCCGCGATGATTATGTGAAACAGAAACAAGGTAGGAGACGTTAACGACTGCTGCGGTGGCAGCGGGCAAACGCAGAGACCCGCTTTACATGGATACCGACCGGACCGAAGGACTACCGAAGTGTTTCGGACTGTACCCGGATCTCGCGGAACTCCGCAACTGGCTGAAACATACGAAAGGGTCGCTGGCTCGGAAAAGCCCAAGTGACCATTTCGATTTTAAGAGTCAAAAGTTAAACAGCAAAATGCAAATTGCCTTTTGCGTAGCATTTCTCAACTTGTTATTATGCCTTAAAAAACCAGAGTTCGTGTTTTGTTGTTGTTGTTATTATCGGCGGCGTCGTCGTCGTCAGAGAAGAAGCGGTGGCAATGGACAGAAATTCGCCTCGCGAAGAACATACGCGTAGCCTAGTTGAACTAGACTAGAATAAGTTAAGTAGGAATAAACCCTTAGTTCTTGATTAGCGGCCTTTGAAGGTCTGTTCAAAAAAAAACTTGAAAAAAAGGAACGTAGGAGTTTGCCTTGTAGTCAGTTTTTGAGTAATTTGACGGTCAGCCGCTCTGAGACGCACAGCGCGTGAGCTTGCGTGGCTAATAATCAAAGCATATCGTTATAAGAGAATAGCAAAACAGGTGAGCCATGGTTTATATATATATATTATATATGTGTGTGCAGCAGATCAACAAACGTGTTCTAAACAAAGCTTCTTCAAAAGTTCTTTCACTTAAAGTGATTAAGCAAATATGCGTATGCCTATTTAACCCCGTAAATTCCCGTAGAATCAAGTTGTCCATGCCACGCAACACGCAATTATAACTTGAAAAAGTTAGTAAACAGCCACGAAAATCGACTAGTATTTTTACTACTACGTCAATCACTGGTAAGTTAAGGATATCTGAATCACGTTAGGGAGTAACGATTGTTGCATCTAACTACAAATTCCTTCAAAGTTCATTTTACTTTGGACTTTACTACAGGACACACGAGTTTCTGACTCTGCCATTGTTTTCAGTTTTAGCCATTCTTTTGTGGTATAACTCCTTTTATACGTGTGCAAGTGTTCTATACAATCACAGCGTTGTCGTGGTCTGTTTTTTGCTGTTGCATCGTTGTACTTACATCATAAAGTTGTATATTTCGTTTACCGGGAGCGAGCCCGTCTTCGAGTTTTTGAGCGCCATAGCAATCAAGCATGAATATGAGTAGGCTGGTTTGGGAAAGACTTTGTGCGAACCCGCGCCTGGGGCGCCTGGACCACCACCTGCCCCGGCGCCCAGCGCCGTTGTGCCCCCGAGCACATTCGCTGTTAGGACGACACTTCCCAAGCCTCCATTGGCAGTAGTTCCGTTTATCAAACCGGCGGCCTCATCGGCAGTGACCGTCAGCCGACCCTTCTTCGCCGCTGGCTGTGATAGTGAGATCTGGCTTACCTGTGATTCAAATCAAAATGATTCGAAAAATGAAAAGAAAAGTTAATATTTTTTGAACCTGCTTGACCCCTTTTTGAAAGCTTCTGTACATTTTCAGAGGGGCATCACAGTGATACATAGAAATGTTTGCATAGATTCAGCTAAGTCCTCACTAACGTGTTTGGCTTCAAACGAATATGTCATTAAATCAACTTCAAGATAGACGAGGGCACCATTGTATAAACTGTAATAGTTTAAAGAAGCTATGAAGGAAATCAAATCACGCAAGGGTTGAGGAACGTTTAAGCGGTGTGTACATTATTGGCCTGTTGTTGCTGTCCTAACAGCGCCTGGACATTGGATGCAGTGAGGGGCTGTGGTGTCGAACTAACCACGACACCCCCCGAACCCCCAACCCCGCCGGCGACGACCGCTCCAACTGGAGTGGCAGCTGACGTTGAGTTACCTGCAATAGCGTGACAAATTAGTTAAATGTGTTTCTTATAAATCCGGTACAGATTGCATACATGCTTTATGGTAAATGGATTTGAAGATATAACACCGCTATAATTTCGCGGAAATAACCGTGAAAATGTGCCCACTTTTTGGATGTTCGTTGGCAGCTTACTTTACAGTATGTAAACTCTTTCCGAACCCAAGAATCACCTATGTTCCCACATCTGCTTATATCGTTCATATAGTCCAATCTGTATCAAATGAACGACATATTCCCATTTTAAGACAACATATATATATATATATTGAAAATATTTAATGTACCTGCCATTTAAGTTTGACAAATATGTAAATCCCTGTATCTGTCTAAATAGAACAGGTTTATAGAATAAAACAAACATATGTGTGTGGTAACGTTGGTGAGGCAAAACGTTTTTGACAGGAAACTACTACAGTCGCCGGGGCAGATTTCCACGACGACAGTCCAGTAAGGCGTAACTTCATTACGAATGACCTTGGAAATTACCTCTATATACAATTGTTCAGTATTTGGTGATATCGAAACGACCAGATGAGACCCAAATCGATTCGGTTTCTCAAATGATGACCACTGTTCTTCAGTGGAAATTCTGCGATGGTAACGTCGTCTTTTCAGAGAACTTTCAGAGAGAAAACTGTTGTTTAGGAAAAGGAATAGGTTCTATTCAATGGTAGGTACTCATACGTTCTCGTAGTAATTGAGGCACTCAAAGCTGGATGGACGACACCGTAACTAAAACGATCAGTAATATTAACTATTCAGCTATTAATTTCTATTTTGGCAATAAGGCAACCATTGGAGGAGCTGCTCGTTATAGGAGGGTGACAATATCTAAAATACGAATTTGATTGTAGCAGCGACGACGCCTTAAACGCTTTGTTAGATATCGCTAAGAGGGACCCTCAACGGCTCGTTCAGTTCCGCGGCGACTTCACCTCAAGAAGCTGTATATGTGTCTAACCTAACAGTATGTATCCAGCCGGTCGTACCTGAAATATCATCATATCCTTCCACGAGTGCCAAACCTTCAGGCAACCTCGCATTCGATTAGAATTCTATAAATTATTTTTAATGGTAGCTCTTTTCATAATTAATCAAAGTGTCGAACCTGACAACAATCGTACAAGGTGTCCACGTGTTGTTATATAATTGTACATGTCACTGAAGAATGAACGTGTTGGGAGTAGTTTCTCCTCGCCGACCTCAGCGTCTAGCGCCAAGCGCCTTCACCCATTATTTCCCATTCAGTTTCTGCAGTTCAATTACCGTTGGATGATGGCACGGGTGCGCGTAAAAGGCTCGATCGCGACAATGAATTCCTTTAGAGAAGTGGCAACCATCAGAACGGCACAAGAAATACTGGCGGCGATAACAACGACAACGGAGCATGAAGGCATATCGCATAAATCGTCCTCGCCGTCGTTATTGTCATTGTACCTGCCCTTCTCGCTGCTGTTGAAAAAAGAAAGCTTACGGCAGCCCGTCTATAGCATGGCAAGACAGGACATGTGTAGATTTTTTCTATTGGAAAGAGAAGTTGAAGGAAAGACGTCGCCTAAAGAACATTAAGCACTTAGCCGAAGAACACAGTGTCATCAATCTAAGCGACGCCGCTCTTTCGTGATAAAGCCCAGCGAAGAAAGTCAGCGAACCTAGCAGAGGCCGAAGCAAACGTCGACCAGGAAGACTTCAACAGGGATCACGGCGAAAAGTCGTTTACCATTGGACTGTCGCGCCCAGTCGTCATAGACGCTATGGCGTAATCAGTAAAACCGGCCGATCAAGACCGACCCCGCAAGGGTACAACGACGGAACAGCTGAAGACAACAAACGATAGACTTCTATCGAAAAAAAAAATAACAGAAGCAAGCTGTGCAGTATTTTTTTCGCTCGGCCTTGTTGGCCGTTTGCCTGGCGACCTTTAGTGGCGGGCCGTTGGGTATCATCTGCTGTGACAGGGACGAATGTCCAGGCACTAAATCCATAGAAGAATCGTGGTAGCAGCAGCAGCCGATACCGCAGGCAGACCAGCTGCCAGTCCGCTGCGGTTTTGACGGTCAGGGAGGCACTGACAAGGACGAGCACGTGCAAGCACACATACACTGAGCGGATACTTGCTGTTCATCGAATATCTACGTCCTTGATAAAGCATACAACCATAGCAAGGCCTGAAGGTATTCATTATTCTGGCCGTTATCATTTGGACGCTGAAATAGGGCGGATATTGTTTAGGTAACAAATGTATTAATTTTTATTGTTCAGTAATATTATTATGTGTATTCATTGTTCTTCAATCTGATGGTGTCCCTTTGCTGCTAGCCGCGTTTTTCGATATTTTACGAAACGCTTCCTGTCTTCCTTTGTCAAAAGCGTATTTGACTTTTCCCCTCGCGTTCAACAGGTCCACAACGTCGCCGTACAACGTCTTATGATAACTAACTTCTTCCGTAGTTGGCGCATCTGTACTAACACGTAGCAGCTGATGTAGCGTCCAGGTTCGTTATACATTTCAGTGTACTAAACAGTTCTGTAGTAAGGCCGTATGAGTGGTCAGCTTGGCCTCATATCTTTCCTAGTTAATCCTGTTCCTATAAATTTAGCTCAAAAGAGCTGATCATGATTAATCGATAGAACTTTGGATAGATTTTCATTTTTATGCATGAAATTAAGTTATGTTTCTTTGGTATATGAGGGACAAACTATGTATTCTCTCTTCGCGTGCAACCACTATTGAAGAACTCGTTTGGCTTCTACTTCCCTGGTAACAGATAAATTGGCTTTTCGTGGTAATCGATTGCGCACCTACAGATTGGCCCTTAGCTGTAATCCTATGCTTCTTTAATTCTTAATTACTGTAGCTAATTATCGAGAGCATTTACTTATACGATTATCGCAGAATAAAGTGAAAGCTTGTCTAATACAAAGGCTAGATCTGCGTGCAGCAACAAACACTTCACCATTTTTTTTGGGACAGACCCAAGGAACAGTTACGTGACGCACGTCAAAGCGTCATGACAAAACCCGCGCCAGCTGCCACAAACGGATTGTAAAAGAAGAAACGCTATACCACTGACCGTACAGTTCAATACCCTGCACACGATTATGCACCTCCCCGTGCCCGCTATCCGATGCTGCCGCTACCGATAATAGTGACGGTCCTTAGGTACTAACTAGGTACTAATAAAACAAAGGTTTCTTTTCTTACGTCTTGCTTCATTAGAAGTTAGTGACCTCACGGTCGAACTACAAACATCATGTTGTTCTATTTCTTTGACAATTTTAAGATTCCTTAGTTCAGCATAGGTTCCCTCTACGCCAGCGCGGTGGATACTGCCAACAAGGCGTAATGTTTGTTTTCCGCCAATTTTTTCATATCAATGCAACAGCTTTATCTATCCAATTACTGGCAAGCAGTAATTGACGTATAGATGTTGCCCCCGTGCCAGAATCACTAGCTAGTCATAGTTCAGTTTGGCTAGTACTCCGTTGGGTTCCATTTACACCAACAAATATGCCCGCAGTGTAGGCTATTTCATGGAGCATTCAAGGCGTTGAATGAAATATTTTAGGCCCAATATCTTTTAGCGCCCCAATTCGCTGTGTGTGAAACAGTCGCATACGATCGGTTCCAATTATCGTGTGTAGTTTTCATATGCCGTTATCACCTCGAACGGCTTCGAAAATGACTTCTTGAGAAACGTGTTTTTTTATTCGTGACGATTGCATTCACATCTCGTCCTGATTACCTTTGTTGTCCTGTTTCTCAATCACAACTCTTATACAGCGCGGCGTTCAAGTTCAACTGAACCAGATCGCTCTTTTCAAGTAGTAACTGCTCAAACTTCGCTATAATTTAGTCTCTTCTCAGGACTGCGTGAATTGAAATGATTATATCGCAAAGCCAACCCTGTCAAGTTAGCAACAGACTCGCTATTTCTGTGTCTTTGAAGGAAACTGGGTTCGCCCCATCGTTAAAGCTCAGTCTTAGCCGTCGATCAGATGCACATGAGCACGTATAACGTCTCGTACTTGATGCCGGTGGGCAGCATTAATGTTTAATAGCCTGACATTGTATCTGGTCGCCAATGTCAAGAAGTATCTTAGTGATGCGCACTTCCTGTCATCGGTAAGCCTTCGTCCGACTACAGCGGTATAGACTTTGGATGCCTCAATCTGTTACGACCGCTCCATTGACGGCTGCGTGACAGGCGCTTGAAGAAACAGGAGCGGCACATTTAGACTGGATATCATGAACGACGTTAGTCAGTCGTCAAACGGCTATGAAGTGCTATAGAAATAAGTGTGAGTGAAGCATTATACTCTTGTACAATTCTGTCTCTAATCATAGTCAATGTGGTTTGCTACGACTCACTGCTGCTGCGCGACACCTCACATTCACGGCAGACAAAATCATTCGACTAGAATTAGAGTTGTACGGTGTTTATCGTTGCAAAACAGTTTACATACAGTTGCTTTTTGTTTGGTCCAAAATAGGTCTTATGCCTATTAGTATTTCTCCTTTTTAAGGGCAGCACCTTTATCCAATCGGCTTCACGCGAATCTCCCTCTTTGTTTTTAGCGCTACATGATAAGGCTTAAAGGGCTCCAGAACGAAGCTCATCCGAAGTCAACCCCGGGACGCAACCTCCCCACGCGATCTCAATCATGAGTCATCACTGCTAACTCCAGCTTCTAAGGCATCACTATGCATTACCTCTCCAGCATAAGACCAACAATTACCAACCAATCGATTGGTCGATCGATCAACTGGCTTCGTTTGGAAATCTCCGCAGATCCATCCTTCTACTGGGTATTGATTCACAATTTTATCGAATATGAAACTGTATTTCCCATTATGGTGATTTCCAGATGCGATTAAACTGGGTTCTAGGTTCGACAGAAAGGCTAGCTTTTGATCCGAAGAAATCAACGTGATACAATTGTTTCTCGAGCGATTCGAGACATGGCTTACATGGGAACATCGCGTAGCTCAGAGTGAGCTCAGTCCACCTGAACATAAAAGCACTGAAGCGGGCCGTCCGGATCAAGCTCATCGATTCGATTCGAACGAACGGGAGGCTCAGAAATCTAATTAAATATTCCACGTTACGAATAAGATTCTCTAATACCTGTTCCGCCAGTTCGATGCAATTTCTCACTGTCTCCAAACCAGGTATTTAAAAACGCGTATGATACTATGGGCAACAACGAAACGTCAGCACACGAATTGACGGCAAAATAACCAGGTAAGGAAAAAGTAAAGGCACTACTACGAAAACCTATTATTTTAAGTCTATACAGATTTACATTAGTCCTAAACGGTTCTCAGTGCTCAACGGATTGCGCCCTCCACATTTAAGATGAACAGCGCACACGCTTTTCGTCTGCGGCTACAACGCGTTTCTGTCGACTCTCTGCTAGCCGGTCAGTCGAGCGGACGACGAAGTTTCCAACCATCTGTTACTTCGGAACTCTTCGTCGGTCCGTACGAATAGCGAAGTTCACCAACGGACCAGCCTATAAATCACAGACATACTCGTTCTACCACGAACGAATCCATTCGGGGATAGGTTGAAACGAAGTGCCGCCGTTATATTCAGTGCTCAATGAAGCTCGACACACCGGGCCGATAACAACGAAAAGGTCTTCTTCTCACACGAAAATGTGTGCTTCCATTGAGCGTCATTCACCGAACGTCAGACGACACAAGTGACGCAGAAAAACATGAATAGATGAAAGATGTACATCGATGTACAACGCAGAAATATTCTATACGTTCTAGCTTTGCTCATATGTGAATTAGTGCAGCCGCGGATGCAGTAACTGCCATTACGTTATATCGTATAACGTATCGAAATGTGTTTGTACAAATAACGTGCTTAATCTCAATGGACGCTTTTTGCGAAACGTCGCATCAAGCTTTAATGCTATACAGAGACAACACTCGCAGGAATACGGTGCCGTTTCGTATAATTCAATTTCAATACAGTGATACATCATAACCAGATAGCAAAATTAATCTCCATTCAAAATTGATAGCTCTCGGCCGTCGAGACAGCCGAGGTAACGAGACAGCCCTCTGGGTCATGTGAGCCTTCGATTCGATCGACTATTGATTGTAGCGTTATATATTATAACTGAATAAAAATGCAATGGCAGAGTGGCGTCCTGCCGTAAGTTCTGCTCGCCGGGACCCCAGATTTAGCTTTAGCGGTGACGCATTGGTCACATTCAAAGCAGGGCCACCGCACCAGCGTCAGGACAAATTCAATGACCCGAGTAATGACAATAGCTGTAATAACATTGGTCGTACAAGCCGTTCATTGAGGAAAAGGTACAGTTTGCCTTCGCTGATACCGTGAGCATCAATGAGTAAACGGAACGTAGATTGTATACGTCTATGCATATCGATTACTTTTCTGGTATGAAGTAAGAAAAAATGCTACGCAAGAACGCATTCGTTAATGTCTCCAGCATAATAATATACACGTAACACGTAATGACGGTTTTGTCAGACAACACGTATGGTTGTAAGCACGTGAAAGCACTCTCCTTATGGTTAGGGCAAACGTTTGATACTTCATGTGTTTCGGTAACTGAACAGAGGGTGCAGGTGCTAATGTTGTTCACGTGTAAGACAGATTTGAAAATTAGTTGATTTGCTATGTTATATAGTCAGATTGATTAGCACTAATCATAATGCAAAAAAGCACTAAGATCTGTGACCTTCGTTCCGGTCCGGCCTCATAAAACCAGTAGATATCTTCGCTGCTCCCATAGATTGATCAGTCGATATTCTGACCCGGAAAGGGGATTCTTTGCGAAGAGGCAAAAACGTGCCATGTGTGGGCACATCCTTGTGTGATGTATATATATATATATATATAATATATATATATATATAATATATATATATATATATATATAATCAGAGCCATATATATAATATATAGCCAGAGATCTAATGAGCAAACACAAACGCATGATCCAAGCTGCTGGCAAATCATATCGCAAATTAGAACATAACCGAACCGTTTTTGAGGTGTGCGTTGTTACTATAAGGAACATGCAAACGTCTTCTCACATAGGGTATTTGGTGCTAGTAAATAATTCTAATTTGCCCTACTTTTCCTTGAGTCGTCACGTGTACGATTTTCCTACATTCCAGAAACATACTCACATCCTGCAGTTTTTAATGTACTACCGATTGCAATACTTTATAATCTACTATAGGCTAGAGCGCGAATGACGCTGAAGTCTCCTTAGTCCGTGGTTTGAAGTTCAGGCATGTCGACTCAAGCAAACTCTTCAGGTAGGACATTGCCTGACGTCTACCGAAGCCAAGCATTAGACCTGATAGGCTGAATGCGGCTTTTTCGTCCAGGCGACAGGAAAACCAACGGCTTCGCAGATCCTGTCTGTTGCTGCGTACGGTTATTTTCAGCACGTTTCGACCCGACCCAGGACAGCTCGACCCGGCGCGTCAGTAGGAACAGACAGCCAACTGTTGTCTGTAACAACTGTCACAGCAGAGCTGATAAACTAGAATTTGGACTCTTTGGGCTAAAGTCGGGCGGGCAATGTAAGGTATTATGCACTAGACCTGTTCAGATGAAGAATAAATCACATTTTTGCTGTGTCTTGACGAAAATAGATCCGTTTAAACGGTGAGAGGAAATCGAACCCCGTATTTACACTCAAGAAAGAAAGATTATTCAAACGAATTCGAACTATCCGAGCCCAGATCCGATTTTCACTTGTCGAACGCATCGTACAGAAGCACATCCGGATCACAGAAGTAAACAAAAGAATCCACAAAAACGACGTCCGAAAGCAGTGTCTCGGAAGTGATGTAAGTTTATCACTAACTGCCTTCAAAGGTGGCGACGGTTCGACTTGCTAATTAACGTACCCCGCCACTCGCAGGCAGACTTGATCATAGGCTGTTTCTAGTTGAATAAACGGCCAAATCTCACTCATTTTCACAGAACCCTGCCAGACTCCAGAAGTAATAGCGCCTCTCCGGTGCCAAAAATTACTCAGTGATTCAGCAATTTTCTATCTCTTTCGTTTTATCGAATGGTCCACACAATCTGGCACTAGCTCAGCTAGTTAAGAGACAGCACCTGAACACAATAATAAATATAAGGAGTTGCCATTGGTTCGAGCCTCGTAGAACGGCGTGTACGTGCGAAGAGTACGTGGTCAGCAAAGCAAAATGACTATTATAATTTTATACTAATATGATTATTGATATTACTCACCGACTCCAATTGGCGTCGTTGGCTGTTGATGGTGATGATGCGGGTGTGAGTTGTTGTGGTGATTTTGCGCAGACTGATGTTGCATCCCGCCGCTGCTAGCGACAGTCGTTGTCAAGCCTTTACTTGTGGCCGTTCCTGTCGAATGATTTAGAATTCCGTTGGTTACCGTCGCAGACCCAGTTGTAGAACCTGCCGAGGTAGAATTTGTTACATTGGAACTTGTGCCACTGCTGCTAGTACCGCCAGATCCAAGTAGCGTGAATGCCCCGCCATTTTTCTTAGTTGTGGCCGCCGACGCTGTGGTGGTGGTGCTCGTCGTTAAGGGCGACGCGGTCGCCCCACTGGAAGAGACTCCGCTTGAGCTCAAGTTTATGGAGGACGTGCCTCCGGAACCTGTCATAGCAAAATTACCGCAATAAGTGGTAAGATGATGTAAAAGAAAGAAAAAACACGTCGACCGTAAACCAGCGTTAACGTATGACGACTGTGGTAACGTGATGAGATGGAAAAGATAGCAATAACAAAAATACAATAGTATACTAATTGCTTAATAACTTGCCATGTATAACATTGCTAACAACAATAACATCTTAACAACAACAACAGTAGCACAAGCAAACGTTTGGGTTAGTGATTCTATTATACAGTATAGCACTAAAAAGAAGGATGTGAAATCGTGTGACTTTACACCCTTACAAACACACACACACACGCATATATGTAAACACATTATATAAACTTCATGTTCACGTTCAACCAATCTGTGAAAGCCAGTGCTAGCAGAAGTAGCACCTTAAACGTTCTCATATCGCGACGTGTTTACGTCGACTGGATATCTTAGCTGACGGTCAGCCAACATCCACTTTCAGGGTGCGACAATTCAAAAAATCGCATGAGGTCGCACTACAGACGGTCGTTTTTTTCGAGCTTTGTTTACACAGAAAGAAGAAGGAATAGCTAACGAAAAAAAACACAACGATGATGCGCAGAACGAAGGTACCAAGAGATTTGTTGAGCTACATTGCTTGTGTCAGCTGAAAGACAGTGTTGAGATATAGTAAGAGATGCAGCGAGAGACATGTTATGAGCTAAGTGTCGGCGTTAGAAGGGCACAGAACGAGTTTGCAGTCTGTATTCAACGCCTTATCACCGAATTAGGATGCTGGCAGCAGAACTCTAGAGGATAATGGCGAAGCTAGCAGGCGTGGGGACTACGTACTTTGGATGGATACTACGAGCGGGACTATTCCTCAGACCGACGCTGCCACCAATGTGGGCTAGGTTGTTTTTCATTGTGTTTCGGTGTGGTATATTGCTAGCTATAAGAGGGCAGTCGTTCCGTTTATCAGCTACCACTTACGTGTATGTAAAGGTATTTTTATTTGCTTTGTATTACGTAAGTGTGTGCCCTATACACAGCTGACGATATGTATCCATTAAGCGTTAGTATGCAATGGTGACTTGAGATTAATTTTTACGAAAGTAAAAATTACTGATTAATTAACAACTAAACAAAATACAGATGAAAACTCTGCAGCCAAACATCTAAATATTAGCAGGGTAGTATGTCATACAAGGTATGTAGGTTCTTGTAGGATCTCTTGCCGCTCAGGCCCATCTTAGTCACTATTTTTACTATCTTTGGACGGTTGCCTATATAATTTCCATCACGATATTATATTACTCACCCATCGTTTAGTTCACATCCACAAAAATAATAATTAAAAAAAAAATTGCTATGTTTTGCTTTCTTTGTAATGTACTGGGTCGTCAAAAATATACCGGCCGGTTTTTTTTTCCTGGTAGATGGCTTTAAATATATCATGTATCAGGTAATACGAGTCGCGTCGGATCGGGTTTAGTGTCATCTGAAAGCTGATCTTTGACAGTAGTAGATATGCTAAAATTGTTGGAATGCTTTTATTCGAGCTTCAGATAGAACGCCGTGAATATGGGTATTTTTTTTGCAAAAATTCATTTTATAATTTTATTACAATGAAAGCGCAATGGATGCTGCCATTCGTCCCGTTTATGGCCAAAGGGAAAGCACGGCTCAAAGCTGGCTCTGAGATTTCGGTGTAAAAGATGCGCCGCGTAATTGTCAATCAATTACGAAAAAGCTTAAGCTGGACAACTACGATATCGCCAAGAAGCTAATGACCCACCACGATCATCATAATTTTAAACCATTTGAAGGAAATAAATTGCCGCAAAAGCAGAGACAGGTGGATTGATTTTTCGGTATGTCTCAGAAAATAAAAATTGAGTCACATACGATAATAATACGCAGATAAATCAAGTCAACCTGCCACACTCTGTGGCAGAGCCCAGGCTGACTCTTCTCTAAAGATCACCTTCTCTAGGGTTAGCCTCGGCCGTTTAATGAGATTGAAAAAGAATCCTACCTTACGAGTCTTCTGGGACCGTCTGGGAGAAACGATTGATTCGAATTTCTACCGTTAATAACTAATACTATAACTAGCCATTGAAAAGGACGACGGGAGCTAGCAAACTGAACGAACGTCGCCTTCGAGCAGGACAATATGAGAGGCCACATAGCTGTTAGGTCAAAACTGATCATCTGTTTTGGTCTCGGCAGAACTAAGCCGATGATATGTATTTAGCTTCAATGAAGAGAGGCAAAAGTCACCTGTCTGAATTTTTCGGCCAGGAACTGCAGTAGCTTTAGGAGTGTGGTCTTACTAGAAAAATGGCGCGAGGCCATCAACAAAAATGGCGCAAAGTTCTATTTTATACTAATTTTTAAATTCAAAACGTAGTCAATGCTCATTAAACAACCGTATATACTGTAGATTATTTCTCATACGTATATGGGTTGTTAACTAAAAAGGGCATCGATCATTATTATTCCTTGCCATTCGTTAACGGTCGACTTATCGAAAATGCCTAAAATCTATCATACTACAGATATTGGCAAAGTAGCGAACCTTTGAACAATCGAAATGTATTTAGCTGAGCTGGCTGGGGCCGCAAGATCAATCGAACGAGAGACCCAGTAGCAGACAGCATCAACCCTCGATCCTAAGTGTTTAGATTAAGCTAAGCATTCGGCTAAAAAGCGTATATGAAGCTTTCAAACAACCCTTTGTACTCTTACAAAAAGTTGGTATACAATAGAATGCTGCATAACATGTGTCGCAATCGACGTGTGCACCTATCGGCCAACTTGAACTCAGCTAAACATAGATAGCTGATCGATGTAGCTGTTTTTGTTCTCTAAACGAAAACATGAACTGTTCGAGGTATGGCACACATTCTGCCATAATGATATATAGGCATGTTGAACCATCATCATTCTGTTATTCTCTGTGTGTTTGTGTGTGTTTATGTATGGCTTATTCAGTTTCGGTGTACCGCTTCTCGTAGCCAATGGATACAGATGAGGATACACATATTTAGTTGTTATACGAAACCGCTTAACATTACGACGGTGGGTAACCTAGATGATAGCAAATGATCCGGCAAACGCCGTCACCGAGGCATTGAAAACAGAGAGAGAGAGAGAGAGAGAGAGAGAGAGAGAGAGAGAGAGAGAGAGAGAGAGAGAGAGGGAGAGGTTGAGCTGAAACAAAAGATGACCTAAAGGAACGATGCGCGCATAGAGGCATCGCTTGAGCCAGCTTGCTGAACGAGTGGACGCTCTGGTGGAATACATGGTCGTAGCGCGACAAATCATCGGTGATCATTAACATCAGTTATCTGAAGGATTTGGCGACAACGTTTTCCTTCGCTGTCCAATAAAAGGACGAAGGAGTCGAAAACAACAAAAACATTAAACAGACATTAGCACATGAGCGCTAAATCCACACTGAGCTCCACCGAAAGTCATATACGACGACGCAGGATCGAATGTAGGTACTGTGTTGAAATGAAGCAAAATCAATTGTTACACAAGCTGAACAAACACGCACTTACGACCAGCAATTTCTTACGAAAATGTAATAGTTGTCCTGTTCGGCCTTTATTTAGTTTGGTTTCAACAAGGGCAAATTAATTATAGCTCACTGCTTTTTCGACTGTCTTTCTGATCCACCAGCTCACCAGTCAAACAAGAGATGGTTTTTATGGCCTTAATGCCTTTCGACAACTGTCGTGCGCGCCTAGCAAATTCTAGTTAGTACGGAACAGCGTCAGACCGGATCAGCGCGGGAACCGTGCATGCTACCACAAGAAGGAACTGTTGTGATTGGAAAATATAAAAAGAAATCTCATGTACACTCGATTTTCACCTATATGCATCGGGCATATCCTTATGACGTGAAGCGCACATAAAGTCCAATAGGCAATAAATGACGTTAGCTTTACCTCAAGTGCCTGATGACACTGCTATAGATCCGGCGTGTCCTAAAGAAAAATTACACATCGTGCATTTAACCATGACGGCATTTTTTTAATGTTTTCTACCGACTACCTCCTAGTGTTATTATTTCGATTCTTTTTCCACCATCCCTTGCTGCGGTTGTTGTTAACACGGAAGCATCGTTAGTGTTTTTACATGCCGGCTGAGGTCGATATATTATCATAGATTTAACGATACGATTACGAGGTTATAAGATTATGTATATACCCTTTAGTGAGTTATTTACATCTGCTGAACTGCAGGAGTCCTAGGGGTTTGCTTGACATAAGGTCGTACAAGACATCAGTTCACTAAAAGCACGCGCTTATATATGCAAAGGCAAACTTATGGGCGCTACAGAAGCATCATGACAGAAAAGGGGCCGTTTCATTGCTAGGCCCTGCTGATACGAAGCGATACTCGAACGTGTTCTGCCAAATGGCATTAGTCAAGCCATTTCGACATACCAAGTAAGTTTACTTCTCCGACCGATAGCGGTAGTCAACAACATAATTGAAATTTCAGCGTCTGTATATAGTGGTGAGTAGCTTCTAGAGGTACACTAAAAGGAAATCGACATCGACGATGAGGTGGCTGAAGCCACACGAATGAAGACTTCTTTTTTTTTTCGATTCGCTGCTCCATTACCTACCGACACATGTAGGTGGAATTAGACTTTATCACCATTTTGATTGCCTCTGTCTTCCTCACACTTTATTTTTCGTTCTTCGCCATTTTTTTTTAGAGATTTTCCTATCCACGTTCGTATTTTCGTACTTTCGTATTGTGTATACGAGCGAGTTCGTTACGTTACATGGATGCTACATGGATGTTTCTAGGCTACAATAGCTTCAGTCGCGTCGTTATCTGTCATTCGTCATATTTTCATTCTATGTTATGTCTTGGTCCCTATTTAGATCTCCGTTTTCTTCGACAACTTTAGCATCGGCCAGTATATAACGGATAACTAATCCTCATCAGCGGTTGGCCTGTTATCCCACAAAAGCATGCTGGATTCAGGGTTCGTGGCCAATTTTCCTAGCTTTCGGTTACAAACGTTGCATTCATTACAAGGCTGCATAAGCGACAAACAGCAACGGCAATAGAAGCAATAGACGGAGAGGGGAGAACAGAGAGGCCAAGATGAAAGGCCTACAAAAAAACTCACTCAAGTGGGCAAAAACACATGAAGCAACGCCGGCCCATTGAAGAACAGCGGCGTAGAACGTTAAAGCAGCAGCTGCAGTAACAGCGTCAGTGGACGACCGTACGATGTATTCATCTTTTCATGTTTCCGTCTCCTGTGCTTCTCGACCTTAGCTCACGTTCATAAGGTTACATAAGACTTATTTATACGAATCGAAAATCTTCGAAGCGACATATGGTGCCGCCTAAGACGACGACAGTGCGGGAGCCTAGAGCAAAGTGCACACGGAGCCTTGCTGAACCACCTACAGCTTAACGTACGATTTAGTCCGGCCAGATCTATCCACCCCCGAGACTCTGTAGTCATTGCTGCTCTTATTATGGGATAATCTTTCCTATCCTCGAGGCGAAGATCAATCGTGGCAAACCTTAACTGTACGTGCATGCGCTCGTGTGGCTACGTAGTTATACCTGTTTACGTGATGCTCTTTGTCACCCTGAATCCTGAATCATTACTAACCCGGTCTGTTGCTAAAGTAGCAGCATTGATCCTCGTAGGCCAATGGATCGACCTACGGATACAGACAAACAGTGCGCTCCACCATCGTAATACTACTTCTTCTTCGTCTGCCTGACGTTTGCTGGAATATGGGGCCCTATCTTTGTTCATCGCAACCAAACTATCTTAGATCGTCCGTCCATCGTTTTTTTTTTTGATGATATCTACTGAACTCAGCGAACACACGACCGGATCGCCGGTAAGCACTAGCAGGAGCCGGCTGGTATTCATAAATATATTGTTCCTTGTAAGGTTCTCGTTGATCTGTGTTAGCTAGTCATGTACGTAAGGGCCAAACGCAGCGAGCGCACGACGAACCGTCCGATCCCAATACGCTTTCAAAGCACCAGCATGAACTTGAAGCTGAGCTGAATCTAGCAGAACTAATAGACAAATAGTAAACATCAGTGAGATGCAGGTAGCAATCGTAGCGACCAACACTAGAAGAACGGCTGTAACGCAACATTTAGTTACATTGACTTCCATTGGTTTGTGGGAGTGTTCGTTTGCTATTTTTTATAGCCGTCATTGTTTAGATCGGGACTTCTTTGTCGTCGTCGGTTCAGACAACAAGCGTATGCCCAACGTTTAGGCCAAACAGAAGAAAATAGGGCAACAGGATAGGGTTGCGTGCAATGTGAACACGAAATGACGTAGTCTGGTAGCTGTTTCTTTTTTTTTTTTTCATTTTTTCTAATTCATTTTCATTATAAAAGCATATTCCTTTAGGGATATTCTTAGCAAAATTGCTATGCTGACATAGTAGCCGAGATCGGGCTAACTTCTGCAAAAAATCGGCCGTGCCTCGAGTTGAATTCGCTACACGGTTCCTGCTTCTACATGTTAGACTACAATCCGGTTATGTTAGCACAAGTGAGTACGCATGTATGGGTAACAACGCAACCCTTTCGTGCTATCTTAGCGAGAAGTGCAAGGTCGACGATCGTTAACCTGTACAAACACCGTAGCAGATGCACTGTTTATATAGATGCACGTGTAAGATTAAGTGAAAGGATCATGACAAATTAGACAAACGGCTCTGCAGGTAATGTGCAGCAGGGGTATCAAGGAAGCCATCTTAAGAGCACAAATGCATGAGAGTACTGCAGAATGATATCAGGTGGGGAGACACAACGAATTCGAAGTAGCAGTCCGCTAGGGGTACACGGCAGAAACGCCACTTGCAATAGCACTACAGCTTACATAGTGTTTTACTTAACTGTTGCACTAGAGACGACCTCAAGCACGTTCGTGTGTCTTGCGGAACTATACTTTCGGTTATTTTACGTCTATCGTCGTTGGTGTCTCTATGCTACCTGCGTCTTTGTAGTTGGTTCAATTCTGTGCCTACCTGCCAGTATATTTCTCTTTTTTGCCTTTCTCGATCCGTGTTTTTTCGCCAAAAAAAACGAACGAACCAACCAAAACCATTCGTTTAGATTCGTGTATACACTAGGAACGGACCAACCCTAACCTATTCGTTATGGGCAGACGCAATATGGGAAACCAATACAGGGAAATGCAGGGAGCAATAGCAAAGTCTAGGAGAAAAAAGAACGGCTTATTCTCAATCTGCGACCGACCGACCAGCCGAATGAATCACACAGAAAGGTAAGAGACTCGAGGAAGAACGACACGCTAGTTATTTGTGTAGCGGCTGTACTAACAGCAGAGGATTCACCACCCCACAGGCTGGAACGGGAAAACACACAGGGGCAGTTCTACTTGAAAGATGATCTCGTCGTAGAGAAAATACGAAACGACGCTTTGGCCATGCTAATAAATACCACTTGTACAACTAATAGCAATGATCCTACATAGGAAAGGGCGGGGCAGTATGTGCCCAGCATGAACAGAAAAAACTGAGTTAGTAGTAGGCAGCAATGGCGGCTTAGGCGTGACTACATGAGTTCACGAAGCAGCTAACTAAAGAGTAGCCATGGTCCGTTTCATCGTCAATTTAAGTTAGAAAAATACGAAGTAAATATAGGCGTCGTTAGCTACGCTTCAGTATACATGGTAGGGGAACAGCGCGCAAAAACTACCACATGCAAAGCACAGGTGTATCCCGTGGCTGATGATGAATTTCGGCCTTTAAACAGACTCCATAGAGAAACATGGGTTTCATGTGAAAATTAACGCCGTGGGCACATGTGCGTATTTATGCGACGCGTTACTCTACAACAATAGGAATATCAATGCGTCATCATCATCGCGATAGTCTACTCTAATGGTCGCTGGAAATCTTACCGAGACACATATTGCCGATACTGTCACGAAATTAGGACAAAAAAAACCGCCATCGTGTCCTAGCTACCAAATTTGAATGGCTGCTATTCCGTAGAAGGCAGCAGATCGTGTAGTCCAATGGTGCAAAATTGCCAATGGAAAAAAAAATATATATTGGTACTATTTGCTTCCATCTGACTGGCCTTGAAATGGTTAAAAACTGTAAACTAAGTATCAGTCTGTTTTTAGTTACCGCTTTTTGCTCAGTATTTTTTACGTCTGTATATCGTAGAGAACAAATACAGTAATATTAAACATTCTGTACGCTGCTGCGAAGATAACTGCGACCAGAATCGCTGCTGAGCATCGTTCAGTGTTAACCAAGCAAAGGACCACTGCCAACGGATGGCGAAGGCGGTCAAACAACGCCCCTTGTGACAAGAATGTCATAGATAAAATAGATGGATACACAGCAGCTCCAGCAAGACTAAGAGCAATTGTCCACTCGAAACCCCTTTCTCCGCCCCTCCTTCGCCGCCCGTTTTTTTATGTTTCGTACTGTATCTTTCTCCAACGGTCTTTGCCTGTCCATCTATCGGGCCTGCGCTCAGTGCGAACGTATTTCTCTTGCTGGTGGCTAAGTGGACAGGGGGATGGGGAGAGACTTTCTTTACGTTATCAATCCAGAACCAGGAACAGCAGCAGCAAATGTGTGCCGTTAAATTACGAATACAAACGCACCTCCGCACATAAAACGATCCCCTGTGGATCTACGATGAGAAGTAATTCGAGTCCTTCGTCAACAGTAGACACACCGGTCCTATTGTTGCCTGAGTGTCCGCCGGCCTATCTACAGTCCTCTTTGGCAAAAATACGCTCGCGTGCCTCCCGATAGATGTTTGCACTACCGGCAATGATCCTCAAGCTGATTTGACGTGGACGAATAGATCCGGCGGTTCATTTGTGGTCGACTGTGCGACTTCGCTGACACAGTGATTAGGTGCCCGACGCGCGGATCGTCCCGCAAGCCACGGTGACGACCCCACTCGTAGACGCACGAAGCGGCGCTGTTTTCGTCGATGATGATGGATTGATTATAAGGCTGTTACTGAATAGTACGGCTGTGATTCGTCTGCTAGCAGGCGTCGATCGAAAGTTTAATTTTTACGTAGAGATTGATCCTTTATTATTGTTGCTGCTGCTGCTGCTGCTGCCGCCGCCGCCGCCGTTGTTATTGTTATTGTCAGATCAAGGACAAAGCACAAGGCAAATAGCCTCTAGCCGCGCCTACATGCCAAATAAATGCCACCCTACACAATCAAACAGGCCAATCAGCTACCAATGATCGTATATCATCGTCCGTAGACTGTCTGGCCTATGTATTGAAACCGGAGTGAATCGTCCTTTTTTCCACCGAAATCGGCATAACTACGATTCCAACGTCGGGCCGCTGTTAGTTCTAACTCAGTGATTGGTACTATGCACGTGTGCGATATATGGCTTTATGTGATAGGGTCAGTGTTCCGCAGAGTCTGACAAGTAGATGTAAGTTCAACGGTATGTACAAACGCAATAGCAAATGCGTCAATAACGCTCCTTTTTTTTGTTTTTTTTTCTCAATTCCGTAACTAGTGATAAGTTTTTTTTGCAATTTGCAACAAGTTGGGCTGCAGGCAACCCCAGTACATAACGATTTCATCTTGAGTTTTTTTCGCGTGAACGGTTTACACCAGTGCGTGCAAATATAGAATCAAACCTCCTATATATATATATATATTCTAATAGATTTGTACTCAGTTTAAATGGTTATAACGTTTCCTTCGACCGCAGACCTTAGGCTGCTGATAACGGAAGGCTAGTAAACCACAAAGTGAGCTGTAGCATTTGATTCACCTTGTTTTGTCAATTTTCCGACATAAACGTTATCCTTAAGGTGTTCCCACAAAAAAGTGCATTAATGTCAGGTCTGGGAAACAGAGTGCTTTGTAATACTCCTTTCTTGTAGTCGTCTGTACGTCTCCTGGGATATATCCTTACACATATATATGTGTAAGGAAGAAGACACTGACACAGTGATTTCGGTTTGGCCTTTCCCGATAATGGTTTGCCAGTCGCGTTACCCCATGTAAGCACCTTGTGGACAGATCGACGAGCACGTACTCACATGTGGTAAGGCGATTGGTAAATTGTTGTCGAGAAAGTAGTGGCAAGTGTCAAACAGAGCAGGCATCAGAAGTGCTCAGATACGCTCGCGATATTGAACGCTCATTGCTGAAAACTTATGCCCATTAACTTTTCGTACGAAGGGGGCAAACAAAACTAATGATTGAATGGATGCAAGCGAACAGAATTGAACTTGAAGTGTTTCCTTTCGAAATGTAGACGCTGAGACGTAGAGATGTATAGGCCGCGACGCATGGTTGTTTCAACTGTACTATACTATAGATTAGTATCTGAATTCGGTGACAAATGGAAAAGACCACCCAACAGACAATGCACACGGAAGATCGAACATCCTGCCATAGTAGCAAGTAGATAGACATGGATATTTTATCTATACTCGATAACAAGTAGAAAGCAACGGTGACTTCAAGCACACTAAATGGAACACAATGAAACGCCAAATTCTCAGATAACATGCTTTGCCTAGCGTTCTGTATCTGCTAGGACGATCTAAGTTACTTGGTAGCGACTTAGGATTCCTAGAAGATAGATAGCGTAGTTGGGTTGACAAAAGCTTTGCGTGCAGGATATGGCCAAATCATATTAGCTACCGTTAAATGCGTACTGTTCAAATACGTAAGACAGCGGTTACATAGGATAGCGATTCTATAGTCGTTCATCAACTAATTTTCGATGGTGCAACGACACGTTCACTGAAAGTAATCGAATAGAGAAAGTAGGGTCTGACCAATGGCAGAGTTGGTGGGTTTTTATTGTGATTTACAAAGTATTGCCCACAACATACATTCGTACATGGACCACACAAAGCGAGTAATTCTGGAAAAAAAAATGTCTACGAACATTCATTATCTATTACTTATAATTTCCAGAATACAGAAAGTTGCCTCTTGCGACGTATATTGTGAGAGCTAAGATTGTGAGAACGATCCTTTATGAGCAGCAATATGTATCCTATTTGGGTCAGCAATCCATACTATGAAATTCGTACCATAGACATGGCTTTAAAAAAAGCGAAAAAAGTGCAGAAGCAACAAAAAAACAATTTTTGTAAACAACAAGTTGCTAGCAAGATCAGTTAAATTCTATAAACATCATTAGGCTATGCATTGCAAAACAAGGAGACGTTCGTTATATGTTACGGCTGCAGGCGTTGCCCGGCCCAGGACCGGGTAAAATTCAACATTATTATTTTGTTTATTTGACGAAGAATGCGACAAAAAGCGTCTGCTCGAAATGATCGAAACTTGTAATTGGACCAGCGCAGGCTGCGGCCGCGGCGTCTCAACAACGACGGAGCTTTCCAACAGCCAATTGCTTAACATAACATCCGTTCCTCGTCATGTACGATTACTGAGCGCGATACAAAAGAGGTCACGCGAATCACTGGCGATTTATACACATATGCATTACATATATATGTATATATATATATATATATATGAGCAAACGTAAGCCGTGCACTGAAGGTAGCCGTTCCCATAGTTTTAAGATGTGTAATTTTAAATCTATTCCCAAATGCTGGTACTTCTAAAAGAGGCAATTTCTGCAAACAAGCAGTTAACTGGTTCGCCTGGCACGAGGTCACTGCGGATATAAAACACTATAGACGTATAATATACACTAATGGAAATATATTGGGTGTAATGTCTATGGGGTAACGGAAGGTAGCACCTTTCAGATTAATTTCGACTGGACCGTGTGCATATACATACATATGATGTCCCGGTTGAATTGTACTCAGTTTCGTCTGCAAATCAAGAGATATATTTCGGGTGTTGCGTCAGCTACTGATCGTGAGCATTGCTTGTCGCGTGGGCATCTAGCAGTATTTAGGAAGATGTAATATTCTAATGTAGACTTACATAGTGATGGTAGACCCGTCTGTGGGTTGACCATGAGCCCCACGTCGAGACTGTCGAGGTCGTTGCTGTTGAGGGGACCCTGTGAGTCGCTCAGCCATGATGGGTCCAGACTGTCCAGTGCTCCCATGCCTTCGAGGGGCGGAAGATGTGGCGAGCCGAGCTCAGCGTTTCCGCCACAGTCTAGCTCGGACGAAGCCATTATGTCGCTTTCAATCATTTCGTGCAGTTGGAGGCACGACTCCTCGTAGAGGTCCATCATAAGCATCATAGAGCAGCGTGGTGAGGGCGGATCGTTCAGAGCCGCGCAACTTCCAGTGAAATCTGTCAGCCCCAACCCCGCACCCAGGCCAAGATCTTGGCCAATTCCGTTAATGTTGGCGACGCAACTACTAAACGCTTTTCGCCTGACACTGCAAGAACTAGCGCTGCTGGCTATGCCGATGATAGCACTTGCGGCCTCTGCGGCTTCACCTTCGGCCCCGCTACCGGCTTTGGCAGCCGCTTCGTGGGCCGCGGGGGGCAGGATGACGGATTGAAGGTCACCTCGTCGCAAAGAGAAGGACAAATCAAGCTGTAGGCCGACGAAAAGAAAGGTAACCTTGACGAAATCTTCACCAGACAAACGGCGGATGAGGCGGTTAATTCTTGGATGTTCTTTGAAGAAGACTGTTTCAGGAACACACAAGTAAAGCAATAATTTGTAGATTACCTGGGTGGGTCAGATTTTGCTGTAGTTGTATTTTTGGCGATTAGATTGAGACTGGGATTGTGTTGACAACTTCGATTCGGCGCTTACGCTGATTGGGTCTGTAGCAAGGGTCACTTTAATGCCGAATAGACAGCCTTCTCTCTGCTGTTGGCTTGAACACTGTTGTAAGCAGCCGGACGTAACCCGAAGGGTGTGTTCCCTTCCGGATCTAAGGTGCGCGTATCCTGAAAAGGGTCGAGAAAAACAACAGATGATGCATACAGATTGGTGTCAGTCGGTTGTGAGTTATAAATTGTGCTACAGCAGATCCTAAAAGATCATAAACGTATGGAACATACATGTAAGAAGAGCTACGATCAGAATCTTGCATGATATCAAAGGTCTCCTTCGACGTGGCCTCTTCCCATTGAGAAGGATTCCTGTATCAGGCACGACCCTCCAGACCGACATGGTGGTACACAGGTTTCAGAGCCCTTGCGCAATCATCATAATATATAATATAATAGATAGATTTCGTTTAGTAAGTGAAACGTTGTCTTATAAGAACTACTAGGGTAATCCACTCAGATTTTTTTGTTGAAGGGAAACTGAACCTACTACCATATATGCTAGGCCGCAAATAATAATGTCAAAAAGCACGCTGCATTTTGTTTATTCGGTTATTTCTTGAGAAAAAACGTAC
>NW_019213921.1:400637-451733 GCF_002532875.2 Varroa jacobsoni | reverse complement strand
GAGAGAGAGGGGTGTGACATCAACTCTCTTGACAGCTGCGCAATTAACGCAAGTTCATCTTAATCTGAGAAGTAGCGGTTTTTCTCGGAGCAGATTGTTGTTTTCATTGCTGGCCACAAACGGCTTCCTGTTACGCCCACGTAGAAGATCAATATACCATACCATCGTGAAACAGATACTAGCGCCGCTATGCGACCATCATTATTTTATGTTTTATTATTAGTTTCAATACACAAACAAGCGCAGGTAAGCCACACGCTGTCCTCAAGTCAGACTCTTCCCTTAACATTGAACTTTATTTTGATGGAGGTGACCTAAAATAAGCCATTTAGGCATATTGCTCCTCTGCTGCACGGTACCTGATAGAAAATTACCACTAATATGCAGTGATAGCGATAGAAGTAATAGCCCATAGGTTAGGAGCAGAATTCAATCGAATCTATTGTTTGTAGATAAACAGGCACCTCGAGCAACTATTTATACACACCTTCTGCATCTCTCGATTATATGACAAAATAACGCTGACATTAACATTGAAGCTCTAATAGAGTTTCTAAAAATGATATGACACAATCATTATTAACAAAAATGAAATATCAAGTACTTACAGTTTGAGCTGCGATGAGTTTCATGTATGCTTACTGAGACCGCTAACACCGTAATAATAGTTGTCAACAATCGTTTTCTTATTCATTGTGATGTCGGGTCAGATATGGGGAAAACACCGAATCGGAGCAATGGCCGATTGCGTCTTCATACAACCACGACTAGGTACCAGCAGCCTGTAAAAATCGCCAATGACAACGATGACATTCGATGAGTTTCGCGCGTTAGGGTTTTCCTCGGTTTCACACTTGAATTTAGACACAGAATCATCACCCGAATAGCCTGCTAGTCTGAAGAGCCTTCGCAACGACCGCACGATATCTCCTCTATGCGCTAATCAAGTTCACTGAGAAACTTTAACATCATATAGTGGTTATAGTTACGGAACGCATTCTACTATTGTAACAATGTCGCGCCACCTGGTATCCCAAGTACACAGTGATATTATCCAATTCTGAGGTATCCGTCCTATTCTGTAACACTTTTTCTATTTAGTCTCACCATGTCATCCGCGTAAATGACAACCTTCACATTGACACATAATGACACCGCACGAAAACTTACATAACAACATTAAACCTAACATTAAATTGGGGACAGGTCGATTGGTTACAGTGGGTATCCGTTTTTCTCCCTTCTCTCCTATTTTCAATTCTTTTTCATCGAATTTTTTCTTCTCCCATCCGTGACAACACTGCACACTTACTCAACACACGTTTCCACGGCAACGGTCGCGCCTGTCACCGGCGGAAATCGATGAAAAACTACAAATTCTATAGCACAAAGTATTCCTTCTGCATATGTATTCCTAACGAGCGCCTCTGATAGACGGCCAGTCAGCTACCCGCCGTAGCACTGGGTTTGGTTGAAAACCTCACCTCCACTGTAGCCGCCGCCACTGTTCTCGTCGCTGCTGTTGGCTTAGCCCAAACACAGCTCCTGTTCGCTGCCTGCCTGCCTGCCTGCCTGCTTGCTTGTCTAGCCGCCTGATGCAGCAGTTTCTACCATCACCACCCGGTGTTTCGCTGGTCGCTACCGGCTGGGTCGGCTTCCCGCCCGCTCTTCGCGTTCAGTTCGCGTCCCCCACCCCACCCCGTCCCTCCTTCCCCCTGCTGGGCCAAAAGCAGGCCCAGGAGCGGCGCTGGCTTCCGCAGCGGTTACAGCCGCAGCAAACTACGCATCGGCCATCTTGGATGCCGAGTGTGTGAATCTGTGTGTCGTGTGCTTCGTGTGTGTTCGCGTGTGTGTGTATGTTCATCCACGAACCACGACGACGACGATGAACAAGAAAGAGCTCTCTCGCTCCTCGTTTCTCACCCTCTCTTCAGCCCTTGTTCATGGCTACTTCGTCGCTCTGGGGCCTGAAGCTCACGCTGCTGGAGCTAGCTACAGCTAGCAGATTCAACAGCGACTCAAAGTACTACCACCACTATGACTAGTGCTGCCTAAGGTTGGCTGGTAGTTCAGGATGCCGAATTGTGGTGCAGCCTGTTCTTAGCCGCGTCCAAAAAGGATGAACGGTCCCAAGAGGGGCGATGAGCCTTCGCAGGCCGCGGACCAGCCGGCAGGAGAAATAGAGTAAATGGATCGAGAGAAAGAGAAAATTCGACAGACAGACAGACAGATGTGGGTGAGAAACTATCCAAGCAGCATAAACGTGCCAGTGGTACAGGCAGCGCCATCAAACGAAGAGAAAAGGCAACGTAATACCAACAGGCCGAGGAACTGCCAGCCTAACTGAATCTGGCTCTACTCACGACCAAGATCTCGCTGACTGGTTTTCGCTCATTCAATATGGAGGTTTCGTCAGTACAAAGATGTCCGCCGCTTATTTGGCCCGTAGCTATCGACCAACCTCCATCCCGTACACATGTGTATCCAAGGTGGAAGGTTGGTGCTTACTCCTTTGCTTGCTTTAGCACCCCACAAGGGGTTAGAGTGTCCACTCATCTATAAGTCTGTTTATATGAGAGTGCGATGGCAGACATGAGGCTCGCTCACGAAGGGGTAGACTCTTCTATCGTAGTCTTGCCCTCTCCCATCTAACAGGCTAGTCCTTTCCCAGCTTACTTCTACCGGCAGAGTGGGCTGGCAAGGACGCTGGTTCGTTGACAGGGTTGGCGGCTCTATCTCTGATGATAGTGGTTGGTTCATCTGATAGACCATAGGACTGCTGCAAACAGACAATGGCCTGGTCGAGGCTCAAAGTTTGTATGATGTCAAGCCTTGCTCCTGCGACGAGCATCGAAGCTTCGTGAAAATTCTGCAGAAGATACTTACCAACATCTTCAACTCACTAACGCAACGGTGCCATCTGACAAACGTATCTAACATCATCAATCGTATCAAACAATATAAACAGGAAAAAAGATAAGCAACAAGTTTCAATGTCAACTAGGTTAAAGCTAACCTAGAGCAACGCAGAAGTACCCATACCCATATATAAATTGATTTGGTGCAGATATGTAAAAGTTCAGAAAAGATCAAACCTGTTTTGTCTCGACAGGATTGCTTTTGTTTCACAATCCTGCGACCTTTTCTAACAAGCCTTTCGCGTTTGATCAAGGTTTCCCCATCATTTATTTGAAGTGGAACATTTGAGTATTGAGCTCTATGAGCAATGTGCACAGCTCAGATCTGCCCTTCTAGACACGTATATATTTTACTATTACCAGTCTCCCTCATCGCTGATTCTGTAGCGGTTATATAAAAACAGTACAGGCACAGAACTTCATACAAATCCAACATCCTCCTGCCAACAAATACACACAGGCCAACACCCAGCAAACAACTCGTTTGACTTAGGCGATTTGTGGCCTAGTGACAAACGACGATTCATAAAAGTCCATAACCTGTACCTACAACAACGATGCAGAAGGCAGTGCTGCAAAGTAAAGAAGATGACGACAGCTATGGTGGTAACGGTGGATGAAGGCGACAGACGACCATAGACCGACGCTGTGCCCCAACTATAGTACGAAGCGCAGATAGAAGACAAAGTCTGCTCCTTCCTGAGCTCAGGCTCTTTTTTTCATAGTTATCTTCTCGCGGCCTATTGATCTATTGCAGTGGAGCCCTTATGCGCGCGCGTACTTCTGTACGAATTCGCGTACGCACTGCTATTCCCACACGCACATGAAGGAGGACAATTATCGTTGTAAGACTCATCGCAGAAACATATAGGCAGAACCTCTTAGTCCTGTAGAGTTGGAAGTCGCCCTGTGAGCAGAGAGGAAAAAAAGCGGTGCGTAACCTACTACGACCGGCTCCCCCCCCCATGCGCTTCGAGTAAACCTCGGGGTCTTTCCTCATCCCCAGCCTTCGCTCTTCATTGCTACTAGATCCAACGAACTCCAATTCCTTCGTAGTAGGGCTCCATCCCCTCTCCACAGGCGCCCGTAAGCCGGACGGTCAGCCTTTGCAGCCTCTGCTTGCTGTTGTTCTCATCCTCATCTTCGTTCTTCAGCGTTCTGTTCGGTCTGTGGCGCTCATAGCGAAATCGCAGCGAAACTACTGCTCCATGTCTGACTGACGATGCTAGCTGCGTACCCTCAGCCAGAATCTAACCTGACGACCTAGCCGGTAAGCGCTCATTGTCCGTTCGTCGATTCAATTCCGACTGAAACGAGCGAACGTCGCTACACTTGAAAACGGAGTTCAGATCATAGCCGTCACTATCGGCAGAATCGCCTTAGCTAACAGTGAACATCCATGGTAGAAACAGCAGCAGCAGCAGTAACCTATCGTCAAAGAGGCCTCAACCGACCCTGCCCTTACCCCCTAGGGCTCAGCCCCAACTAAAACCCCGCCGAATCAACCCCTGTCACAACCTACTCCCTTAGTGTTACTACTACTAGGAGTCGTATTGGCCGACCAGCTCCTCCCCTCTGAATCTGCCCGTTTCTCTCCCAATAACTCGTCCCCCCTCTCCAGACCCGGCACTCCTTTTCGTTGTAGGGTAGCAGCCGCAGCGGACTCACCCCGCACAAACTACCCCACCATCCGAAAGAACCAGCCAACAATGAACCTGGCGGGCCAACGCGGTTTTTGCTGGTTGATCCTGTAGTCTCATGATCATACATATAGTCGCTTCTCTGTATGTTCTCCTGGCTGCTTGAGTCGTTATGAACGATTGACGGCCTCGTAGATAATATCTTTTGGTTATGTAGAGATGTTAGCGAGCGATGTTGCGCTGACCTCCTCGTATTCGATCGCGCTGTCATCGTCAACCGTAGACATTGTCAAGAACAGTCAATGTCTTTTCTTGATACTTCTTTTCATTAGCTCTTTGAAGACACGATCAATGGTAGTGGCCGCGGCAGCACCGTCAAATCACTCGATGGCAAAGAAAGAACTGCGAGACGAAAGGGGGGCCAAAAGGAGCAAATTAAAAACCAGGGGCAGTTTCCGTTTGTTATAAAGCTCGTCACACAAACCGTGGCCAATAACTTAGTGACCATAATGGTGAATCAACGTTTTTCTCATATACAGAGACGGCGATCATGGGAAACGAGGTAAGTTTGGGTGGACACGTATAAAACTTAGCAGAAAGTAGGAAAACTAATATAGCCGGAGAAAGCAGAAACAGAAACAGGTTTAGGAAATACGGCACTCCGCCGAAATGGACATCCACATATACCCATCGAGTGACGTAATCGTTTGTCATGCTCAGACAATGTACGATGCAGGAGCTCAGAAGCGTCATCTTGGTACAACCTAGTCAAATAGTAAATAAGTCTATATTTAAATTGATACCGATTGTTTCATTACTTCTTTTTCAGGTCAGCTATCGATTCGAAGTATACTGTTTGACTGAGGTCAAGAAGCGCGCTCGTTTTTTTTTTTATCATCAAGAAGTTGTCGTAGTGATAGCACACATCGTAGCTGAGCCAACTGTTGACGCTCCAGAATTGTAGGCGTGATCGCTCCTGCTATATTGCATTAGGGGAGCTGGAATTAGAAACAGGTCAGCACGCACACCAAGTACCTCGGGAATATCGTCTGCATAATAATAACACCCAAATGACCAGTGCCCGGAAACGACCCAAAATGATGTATGAGCATTATTCCCCAATACCGCGAGACTGTGATAATTCCAGAATGCCAATGATACTAATCTTGTGTTGTGTTCATGGCTAGATTTTCGTTCGAAATGATATTCTGCAGCGGGGCAAAAATGTTTCATTTCTTTGATCAGTTTGGACGGAATATTACGGATTTTTAAAATTGGGGGAAAAAGGCAATCATAACGGCACAAGTAGCTCTGTGCTACTGCTTGTTGCCTGACCGTATCAACAGGAACGATCCTGCCCGAGAGGCACGCAAATTAGACAAGCAACCCAAGATGCCCATTCGTGGTATTCAATGGTAGGACTCATTGCAGGTGGCGATAACCAACATCGTGTAGAAACCTGGAACCCATGGCCAGGCCAGAAATCAGTAGAGATAGTAATCAAAGCTCGAAGACTGACGCAAAATTCAACTCCTAGCATCATTGCTACGACTGCTGCTGCTGCTGTTAGAATTGCTTAGTACATGAATGCACACTAATCCAATAAATCCCTCTAATGCCACTCGCGACCTAAAACGGCGGTATCACGGCTGGTCGAGGCAGTCGGCTAGCAGGGCCCAATATTACCCAGCAGAGATACACACATCAATGGGTCTGTTAGACCAACGCTGAGTCCCTGTTATGTGAATGAGTGTTCGGTGTGGTCACTGTACATTATATTTTTGCCTCTCTACGGAGGCGATTTGTGTCTATGCGTTTTGTAAATGGTGATCGGTGTATCGAGATGCTGGCAGCGGAACGGAAGAAAAAACAATATTAATTATTTAGATATGATATATCACGACATAGAAGAAAAGGGCGTTGGGACTGGTCAATGGCTTAATATTTACGATAAAATACCATTTGCAATATCGTTACTTGATTTGGCATGTTGGATTTATGTATGATTCAATTCAATGATTCAACATGTTATAGCAATGCTAAGAACAAACCAATAGTGATGCTACGGATTATTATTCAAAACTATAGGGTGTATGATATGATTATTTAGTACGACAGCCAAGCGATTTGGGCCATTACCGTAGCAGGCGGTACTATTATTGCCAATAACGCAGACGGAAACGACCATTGCACTAATTAACCATAGCGAAAACGTGTATGTACAGTTCCAACGTATGACAAGAAAAACGATACGATGCATTGCTTTAGGGATTAGATCCAAGACAACGACTCTCATCGACATGTTGTCCAACCGAAGTTACTTTCAATTGACGTCAACAGAGTTTAACGTTGTTAGACTTACGCTTGGGTTTGCTATCAAACAAGCAAAAGACGCTCGATTACTATGTGTCAACCAATGCGGAGTCAGTGAATGTTTTACTCGAATTCAGGGGTCCCAAAAAACATAGGGGTTTGTCGTGATTGTGCTCCTATGGACGGTGACGATTACCATCTCGATAATGGCTCTATCGTCATGTGATAGACTTACGTGTCTCAGTTGATTTTCTATGTTGGTTATGAGTGCACAAATTTTCCAATACAGTATATATTTTTTTTTTTCTTCGGTAAGCGTAATCTTGCTTGGTAGATTGACAACGTCCTCTATGATTATAATTATATGGAATTATATTATATGGAAGAATAACCGTTTGTCATCTACCGTGTCCACTTCATCTGTGAAGCCTGAACGGCCCAATGTAAATTGCTTTATATTTCGTTCTTTGCACGAAAAAAAAAACCTATATTTCCTACGCTCCAGAGCACCAAAGTGCGTAGCCAGAGCTCGCAGAGCTTGGAACGAGCAAAGTTAGTATACACGCGCACGTTTTTACATTATACAAGAAACAGCCCCCACGTGGCGTGACTTCCAATAAGTTACCATCGTCCGCGTTTTGGATCAATGGCAAGCAATTGTCTCTACGCTGCATTGACTTGTGCAAACGATTACTGCTGGCGAATTGTTTGTAAGCGCCCCAACACTGAGGGGGTGCTTATGGCGTTCAGGATTCGAGGGGCTAGCTAAAGCTAACAGAGGGAGGGGGTTAAAGCTACAAAACCCAGCCGATGAGTAGACTCCGAATCTATATCATCACAGTGATTTCCACCAGTCTTCGCCATTCAACGGAGCCTATTCCCAATGATAGTTTTTTCATTCAGAAGCTCTCGCGCAGAGTCGTCTACTTCCATCTTGCACTGCGATGGAGATGGCGGGCTGCCATGAACTTCACTATTACCAACAAAACACTGACTTCGTCGTTAGAGACAACTAGCATAAGGTCTTTGTAAACAGACCGCGTTTACGACCATTTTTTTTGCTCTTCTCGTGCCCTGTTTTATTTTTCCTTTCCTCTCGCCCCTATATTGGCAAAAGAAACATGACGGGTATATTGACGAAAAAGACGACATGTGAGAGAGGATGGGGCCGGCGCTATCTGACCGCGGGGACTCGATTGAAATCGCATCTGCATAAAATCTACATTTGACTGAGACCATCTAAGATCTGTGCTCAGTTGGGGATCGTTTACCGTCTTTTTCACTGTAAACCATTCGCCATGAAAGCATATCACGAAATAAAGTACTTCTTTCTATAATTACTATTGTGTTTATTTGCTATAAACAATATTTTCTCAAATTGTTCAAGATTAATTTATTCTTCAACGAAATTGTTTCATTTTCAAGTTATCTTATTTTTTTCCGGCTTTGCCCAGTGATTAGGAAGGGTTAGAACGTCCTTCTTATCTAATCACATTCAAAAACTCGTCTTTATCTCGTCGTATCTACACTGGCGACTGTTAGTTGCCCCTGGGGCACCCGTATCGTGTGTGCTTCCAGCCAAATCGATCTAACACTTCGATTTTCTGTATACAGTGTTTAAACTATATGCAACAATGAATCTTGTTACGTCTGTTTACGTTATTCCGCAAGTACATTTTTGTTTATTACATTTGATTTTTCGAAGGTAATTTTCGTCTTCCGCTAGATTTCTACAAATTTTTCAGATGAATCTAGCTAATTTCGATGATTACGTCAAATTTGAAAACTTGGAGTTTGGTAAAAAGAGATTACTTCACTAATATCTCTAGCAATCGTGTTTCTATAGTATGTAACTAATAATTACATCGGATCCTGTTAGATCTGAAGTGGAGACCCACAGGTGTCGAATGATAGAGTGTTCAGCTGATTCCTCGAAGATTTTCGATGTTATATTTCTATTGTTGTTTAACAAAAACTAGCGAGACAGTATACCACAAAATTGCCACAGCCTGGTTGTCTTTGGTTTAAATTATAACAGTTCTGCCGTGCCCTGAGCTGCTCGCCTATCGATTCTGGAGCTCACGTTTGCTCGGAAAAGTTTCGTTACATAAATTCGATTTCTCCGCCATGGTCACTCGTTGTTGTCTCTATTCTTTCACTCATAGCGCCCGAAAACATCCAAGAGCCTGTATGCTCCGCCAGCTGCTTGTCCGCGACCTCCTGATTCACTGCGACGCATTCGTATATGAAGAATCAGCGAGAGGGGAATCCAACCCCGCTTCGTTCGACGAGCCAGGTTAGCAGTAGCAGCAATCCGAACTTCTAACACATCCGTCACTCCAGTCCAGTTCTGCCCTTAGTGGTAGTAATAGGTCTTGTACAATCATCCTTTAGGCTGCCTTTACGATAGCGAAATTCTCCTTTGGCCTGCTCTAGTTCTATTCGAACAACGTCCCACTCACAGTTGGCGTAGCTGACTGGTTCACCCGTGTACACCCTCTATTGTGGTCTCCCCCTGGCCGTTTACATCGACTGATCCGGGAATTCTACAAACTCCGTCTATTTTGAGCTCTGATCCAAGCAAGTCTAGCCACCGCATCAACAGCCTCAACAGCAACGCTCGTCATCGTTGCTAGATATTGAGGTAGAAAGCAGCTAGTGGGCGATCGTGGCGCACTCACCAGTCATCATCGTAACAGCAGCATTGAAGACTCTGCAGGCTCACCGAAGAACAGTTGCGCAGCAATAGTGGGCCTGGTGGGGGTACAAGCATAGCTCGATTCGTACTAGCTCGCTTAGCTAACTGGCACATATTGTATTTACTGCCATGTATATAGTAAGAAAAACAGCGAACAGAGAAGTGCACCAATGAAAGCAGGCAAACAGCGGTTCTGCGATAGGCTCCATCGTAGGACTGTGGCGTCCGTATTCGGTCATGCTATGTTCTCGGATTGTGCGTCCGACGGCAATGGATATGAATTAGTCAGCCAGCAGAGCCAGCCAGCCATCCAGCCTGCAATAAGGCCGCAACGGGAGTTTTCAGGGTGTGTATGTGAAGCTCGAGAGTTGCTGGCCGTTTAACTGTTTGCCAGTGTTCACTACAGCAGCTGATCAGATGGGTTTGGAACGGCCGAGAAGGGCTCAACTCACGATTCGAGCCTGGTCGGTCCGTGAAGACTGGCCGATCCGGGCCATGATCAGCAGATACGCGACCACTGATCGTTAGATGAACAAAATGGGCGTTCAGAGCTGATTCTAAATAGAGGTAGAAGAACAGAACGTATTGAACAGGGTGCGACGGCTGGTCGGATCGAAGCTAGATCTGTGCTCGTTTGCCTACTTATTATAAGATGGTGATCAGTGTGTAGGGAGGTCTAGTAGTAATAGCTGATGATCCTGCGGATAAAATTCCGCCATGCTAGTTGCACGTTGAAGCAGTCGACAAAAAAAGCTACCAGAAAATAACGGTCGGACAATAGTACAACACTTCGCATTTCCTTATACAACAAGGTAGAATGTTGTAGATAGTAGAACGAGCGCGATTACGAGCTGCGAATTGAGCACATTAACGTAGCCCGCAACAGGATCAGCGGCCGCCAGAACGGCAATAAATAAAAGCCTGATAATATAATAGATTGGCTGACGTACAGACGGATACACGAAAACCAATTAGACAGTGGCCCGCACGCTTTTCGTTAGTGGTAACGATTGTGTTCAACTAAACGGTATAACAGACGCATTGATTCGTTAATAATGACGGCTGCGCGTTTTTTTTTTAGTGGGTGGATGATTTTTTTCGATTGGTCGGAAAAAGCGAAACGGGGGTAACGTTTTAACATCGATTGGTGTTTACCTTACTACTTTGGTTTGTTTTACTTGATTTTGCTGTATTTACAGGGCAGAGATTATTTAGTGGGGATCTTAAAATCGAGATCATTGCAACTGTAAATAAATGGATAAGTCAACTACCCTCCTATGAAATCCAGACCAATTTCCTTGTAAATAAATATATGATAAAACGAGCAGGTAATAGAAATATGCTAATGATAAGCCCATAATAATATTAATAATAGACATTTTCAGCAACCTGCGTTGTTCCAATATTCAGTTCACAAACGAAGAGCTCTTGGTAAGTTCGGTTGTTCTCACTTGTTTCCACTGGCTATATATTATGAAATTATCAGCTTATCAGTTCATCAATCTAGCCACCCTTAGCCTGCTGATTATCAACATTTAACGTTTCATGGTGAACTTACTTAGAATTTCTTTTACCCCCACAATAACGGCCATAATTGGCAAACGGTAACAAATGGCACAGAACAACGAAACGACGACGGTGCCCAGCGCGTTCGGATTTGAGCAGTGGTCACCAAGGTGGGCGGTGAAAAATCTGCCCTTTTTTGGCAAACTCGCGCGCTGGTCGACAATTATACGGCTCGGTAGCAGCAGCAGCAGCTGTAGCTTGCAGCTAGAACCAGCGGCGGACCTGAACCTAACTGATTATCAGGAGAAAACGAAACCCCGTCCGTGACCAATAACAATAGCCCAAAGTCGGGAACTCAATTTGACTCTGGTTCAATTTTTCGTGAACAGGGCCAGATAGCTGAGCATGCAAGCTGGCTTATGAGTGCGATCGCTCTGCTTCTAAGATTGCTCAAATGGATATTAGACGATCGAAGCGCTTGCAGAGGTGGTCAGGCTGAAGAAAGTGGGGTTATGGGATGGGAGTTGGATTTGGGGTTAGTGAACCCTTCCGAGTCTACCAGAAGGCTTAGCTACTCTAATTCACCAAGCTCCTATAGCGCCAGGCCTACTTCACCACCTCTACATGTATCGCTGCACTTTTCTCACTCAGTGAACGAATGGATGGGGGTTAGAAACTCCATGAATCATTTCAGTGGTAATGAAGTCGCGCTACGGATTAGGAAGATTGGGTGAAGATGCCTATCTTTGCATGAATTATTACCGGGTTCATCAATAAACTCCCGTCCCGTCGGAGCGATTACCCGTGATCTACCTATCCGTATACTAATGACTGGACGTTGGATGATCCGTTAGCCCTAGTCACTTGACCTAGTTTGCTAAATTCAGTCACTGTCAGAGCTGTAGGTTGGTTAAGGAAACCAAAAAGGGGCACTTACATGAACCTCTTTCCGAACTCGAGATGCTGTCGAGTATAATGCACTAAACCACGACTGCTTTTCAAAATTGTACGAGCTGATAGTTCTAAAAATGAGGATGACGCCGACATTTGTAAAATCACGTAGCAGCTAAGTGCAGACACTATGATCCGCCATTGCAAAAGCCTAACTTGATTCTACTAATATATTCTGTCAACATGTTGCGATAGCGTTTTTCCGAAAAATAAGATTCTCTTTGAAAAGTAACGAAGCAATAAAAAATATTTGACTGTGTAGATTGTTTTTGTTTTGCGTGAGAGACAACGTAAAAATTTAAATGACAACGAATTATTACGTGACGTGGATAAGTTACCTACTAAATTTACGCACTCGTGGTTGTCCAGGCATGAATAATATAAAAATACCGGTCCTGTTGTGAAGCGGTGTCGACAGTAGAACTTAAAACAGTTAGTCTATTTGCATCGGTTTTGTAAAAAGTTATGCGAGTGCCAATTTGCACAAGATATCAGGGAAGCTGACCTTCCGCGACTTCGTGACCAGGCGTGCTAGCGTGACGCTACTCGAAATACGGAGCTTGCGCGTCGTCATGCTGTTAAAGGAACGTGACAGCTTTTGTCCAAGCAGTTCTCACCGAATGGCGACACCACGACTGGTTCTAGAACCAATCATTTACCTAAGTCTCAGTCGATCGGCACGTTAACTTTATCGTTCACTCCACTGACACTTAAATATGTTGGATCGAAGAAAAAAGCATTAAAATCTGATTGTGCATCAATAAATATAGTAATGAAGACCACAAGGTTAGACCGTTCTCGTCATCATCGAATCACGAAAACGGCCGACGCCACCTCGCAAGTGGCATGGTGGAACCCGTATGATATCGGCATATTTTGTGCGAAGATTTTCTCACCCAATACTTTGTTTGTCCTTCCGTTGACCAGGGCGCATTTCAGGCCATCATAAGCTTAACGAATGCCAGTTTCGAACGAAATTCTGCCGTTAGCCAGAATCATTTCGCATCAAACGCGGATGAATAGAAAAAAGCGCTGAGCTTAGATCACTTCCACTCTGTGATATTCATCTGTTAGCGAAAGCGTGCCTATCATTGAATACGAACGAAGTTCTCTGTGAATGACATTTACAATCAACATTTAGAAACTGTCTGCCCGATTACGAGCCATGAGGAGAAATCAACTCTCAGCGTCAAAAGCGGGTGGCCAACAACGAAACAACGACGGCCCGCTTTACATTGACAGCAAAAGCTGACAAAATTTTCCCAAAACAGTGGCGTCAGGTTTTCTCCCGCCTATATCAGGTGGGGTTTGATACGTTCGCCCATAGTAAATTCAGATTCTACGTACGTTAGAACGTAGAATTTGAAGGACAATGGCAACACTGGTTGATGTTGCTTTTCTTAGCCAAAAATTGAGTCGGTCAGAACAGCTCGTATTTAACACTGGCTTTTTAGGCGATGCTTTCGTATGCACAATGTAAAATGTAATAACTATAGAAATAACATCGCTCAGACTGATGTTCTCGTTAACGTTTGCCCGAATATAGTTTGCTTCAATTTAACATACTCTCCTGTATATTTGATGCTACATACGCTCTGTCTATATGTATACAGAGAGTATATAAGAGTACTCGTGGCAATTTCCTTAAATCATTTATTCGTGTTACCTTTGCCCCCCGTAAACTGACTACGAATATAAACAGGACAAAAAAAAATACCCAACATTAGATAGCTATTCAGCCCGAATGAATTTGCAAGTGGGAGACGGTAAACGATATGTATACAGAAAAGTATCGATTGAGAAAAACTGCTTTGCAGGGGGTCGTGGCTAAAGAACATCGTCATATTATTGTGCTGAATCAGGATGGAGTTTCAGCTTACGACCAGCGCGTTTCGACAGGTGTATCTACATGAGAAGGTCTTCCTGGCGACCACCATGGAAATACGGCGTTTTGTTTCTATTTGCTGGTCGGGACGAGGTGTCATGCTTTTTCTATGTATTTGTGTTCCAAATTAACGCCAATACAGACATTATTGTTATTACTATTATATATATATATATATATATATATATACTATAGCAGTACTTCATTAGTAAAGTACTGCTTGTATCGATGTCATACGGAATGTAAGCAGCTCTCAAGAACAGTTTCCCACGCAGCATATAGATACCATATGTATCGTTACTGCATAATTATAAACTGCATGAATAGCGTAACGTTTTGATTACTAACGAAAAAAACTTCTAGTTAGTTCGCCGAAAACAGATAATGGACGCTTCGCCCACATCAGGAGCAAAATCATAGCTATTGGTTCATGCCATAGCTATCACAGCGCGAACTGTCACAATAATTAGATAATTAATTATTACTAAATATTATGGTTCCTTCATCAAATCAATCTCGTCTATCTCGCGATAAACACGAACGTTTAGCAGCACGATCTTGTAGTCAGGACCGACACTGATCTATCCTCTTCACCTCGTCCTTTTTTCATTATCCTTTTTCTGTTATTGTTTTTGTCCAGATTCTCGAAACCTTTGTCACATGTACACATAATCGCAGGACGTCAGACGCAAACGCACTCGCACAAGCACAAGCACAAGCATACATACACTCACATACAGTCACCAACACACATACACGCTTGCACTCTCACACACAAACACACGCACGCCCACACTCTCACTAACCCTCACATAGACACGCACCTTCAAACGCACCTCGTTTGACCAGCGGCAACTAACGGACGTAACTAACGGGGTTCGTACTAACTATCAGAAAGCACGTTCGACGGTGGACGCTAATCTTCGAAACTCGCTCGTGCTTAAGATTGTGCCAGCCCTATATTACCCTGTCACAGATACGAATGATACTGATACGTATACAAATGCAAGCGTTGTTCGCGGTGTTTGTATATGACAAGCCGCTGCTAACAAGACTAATAGAAGTCTGCAGAACAGCAATTTGCCTTCTTTCTGTGTTAAACATTCCCTTTGAATACTTGTTTCCTCTGTATATGGCGGCATCAAACATATTCACGCCTCGATCCGTCTCGGTCTGAACGTGGCGATCGCCGATCTTGTCTAACCAATGTACCGACCCGTGCGCCGTATACCGAAGGTCTATTCGGCCTAACGGTGATACGATTTTGCCTCTAGCGATCGCTAGCGGCAGAATCGCCAGGACCCAAACGATTCTCGTGCCGCAGGCGAACACTCGGCGACGGTTACAGCCTCTCAGTCGTTGGATCGGGCCGAATTTGTTTGCTAAACTGTGAACCCAAAGGCGGAGGGAAATGATACTATAGGTTGTAAGAGCTAAGAATCTTCTTGCCGCTGCTATCGCCTCCAGCCACCCTGGTATGTTCCCTCGTTTCCCTACCCTACAGCGATCGGCAATGGTAAACGAATGAACTAGCAGCTGATGCGACGCAGCCGGTGCTCGGAGTATGCGGTCATCCTCGACCGATCGAAACTCGAGAATCGACGAGTGCCGCCGATATTACTACCTGTCATCGCGAAAAGAAGAGAACTAGCAAGTGCAGTAATTGTAATATATGGCAATAGTAGGTGAACGTCGGGGGGTGTATCTAGCAGCGGTAGAAAGACGCGTCGAAGTTAACTTTCGACGTTTACGAATCGGCAACGATTCCACTGAACTAGTCATTGCCCGAACCGATCATCTGCTTGTGCGTTGGTCTACCTAGATCTTGCTAGGTCGTTGAACGACCTGCTGATGCTAACCTGGCCGTAGACGAGTGAGGCCGTCGCGTCATATACATGGCAAGCGTCTATTCTGTGACGACTGCGACGGCGTCGGCGCTAGTACCAGCGGGTGCAGAGCAGCAGTTACGGTGGCTGAAGGCCGCCGTTGCATGTGCGGTCATCGGCCTTTTCCGCGCACCGAGTGCGCGCTCACACCTAACTACGAAGCGTTAGAACTAAACAGAAAAGGTGTCGATTACGATAGAACGCTTTCCTGAGAACTGCACCTAGCAACGGCTTCCTTCAGCCGCCATTAGGCCGACGCGTCATTATTCCGAGCTCTGTTTCTAGCTAGAATAAAAACTCGACTAACGGTGACTGCGAAATAAGTGCTGTTGTTAATAGGTAAATTGTGAAAATAGTTGCGGGAAAAAAAAGCCAGTGTAGTACGTTGAGCGACTAACTACTAAGTTAGCTATTTTTTTTTTGCTACAAAGCTACGCGTACTCACTATAAATGACAGTTATCCCAACATTAAAGTTAAACATGGGTCCTTAGTGGCGAATGCTATACGCAAATCTATAGGTATATAGATCGATAATGGTTGGTGTTCATGAGAGTTCCATAGCTGATAGTAATGCGCTCTGGTTATTAAGTGTCATTCATCAGATTGAAGCTGAAATCGGATAAACATGGCGGGGAGTCTGTGCGGTACAAATAGATTGCTTACTCTTCAGTAAGTATACGATGGAGATATTATTCGGATCAGTTCTAGTCACTTGGAAACAAAATGCTATTTTGATAAAGCAGTTTAACTGATAGACTTAGAACTATGATAATCTTTTCCGAGTGTTTTCATCGTTCCGTTACAAATGAGAACGAACCATTCGGAGACCTACTTTTCTCTTGCCACGTTTGAACCGTAACGGATTATCCGTTTGTCAGCTCGCATTGGAAAACTATTTGCTATCTAATCGTGTACTCCTCCATTGCTCCGGTTTCGTTATCAAGTATCGGGATCACGCTAACAAACTGTGACCTGGTTTGCACTCGCTTTTTACCCTCTTACCTCCAAGGCCTGATCCACACTTAAACTCTACCACCTCTGACCACATCAAAATAGAAATGTGTCCGTTTTTAGCTTCAATCAATAGCAAACACGAGAAATCAGTATTAGCACGAATAACAGGCAACTGCCGCTTAAGCACGACGCGATTGCGACAATAAAACACACGCATCATCATTTCCGAGACAATAGATCACGCACTGACCCCCCCCCCCTCGTTCCCCGCACCTCCTCTCATCGTTTTCGACTTCATTTTCGCTACTTTTTGTTTCTTTTCGCTTTTGTTTCTTCGACAATCCGATCTGGGATAGGTTCTTCAGCTACTGCTAACTACGTTACATTGATAATTATTACCACTGTACCAGTTTGCTATCTGAGCGGCATTCATTAACCACATTTCGTGGTTCATCTAGCGCGTCCACCGGATATGGTGCACCTCGACGGATGAAAAAGCAATTGTTAATAGAATACACTTATAGAATACGAAACCATCGGTATTTGCGGCGTTTCCCTACGACGGTCGGACTACGGCGAGGCCACAAATTGATTGATTCAGGTAGAGGCGCTTTGTATATATACAATATCCACACACGTACGTCTGTCGAGAAAGCTATCCATTGAGTCATTATCTATTTCGTCGTATTCCTCGTATTGGATCTCTGTTTGTCTCGTTCGACACCTTTGCGTCTGCTATCACTAGTATACTCTAATCACCGACTCTTCGCCACTGCTGTAAATCGAACGATTCACTAACCTCGGCTCCGCTTGCTCATCCCCCGGGAACGGTTTGCTAAATGCATCCATCCAAACAGACCGGCCGACAGGCAGGCAAGCAGGGGAGTAAACGTTTAAAATGCGAAGGTAACAAGAGATTGGGTAACTGAAATACGTCCACAAAAGTTCAGCTGCTGAGAAGATATAGAACGGCGGACGAAAAACCTATAACATTCTGTTACTATTGAAGCTTGAAAATATGAAAGTCCACTGGATGAAAACAATACACAGATACTCCGATGGCTGGCGTTCCAACTAGGGAACTACCATTTGATAGTCTATACTACTTTCTTTTCATCTTCTACTGATCACAAATTTTTCCAATAACAGTGACCAAGGAGCTTACGTACGCTCGCGTACAAACATTAGAGCGTGATTTTGAATTCCGTGCGTGTTATCGTAACATTAATGAAAGTTGTCGTCCAGAAGCGACGAGCAACGGCGAAGTGATTGAATGGAGTCGCGTCGAAGAGTGTTGCCGGTAGATCTCCGAAACAAATGTACGCCACTGCTGCTGAAGTTGTTGATCAACGGGAATGGTCATCGCCTCGTAGGGCTAAACATTATGAACTAAGCCGACATTGAACGCCTCAACCCGCCGATCCGACCAACATGTGCATCATGTATAGAAGGTAACATAATGGAACAAACACATCGACGGTATGGAGGCAGGCATCTTTGGTAATTCAATTATAGTTCAGTTATGTAATAATAGTCGTCATTATCACTGTTGTCATTTTAATTAAGAAAAGCTAAATCGGAGGAATATTTTGATTATAATAAACCATTTTATTATAACTTGCTTTTTACGTGTGTTTGTTTCCTCAGAGTGCGCCCCGTATTCGCCCGTCTTGCCGAAACGTACCTGAGCAGCGTACCTTCTCCACTTGAGACGAAAATAAGCCGATATAGCCCCTACCAAACGTTTTTTTTTTTTTTATTCACTATAGTATTTTTTACAGTTAGTTTTATCCTATGACAATATGCTATTGTCTTTAGGAGCACTTTAGAATGTCAAAGTATATCACATGTATTACATCACTTAGTGATAAGTGACACCAACTGAGATAGAACGAAAACATTTTCTTCAGATTGGAAATCTTGCTCTGTGCTATTATTTCTGCGATAATTTGCCCCATTCTTCCCGAAGCTGAGTAGGTTTCCTATCTCTAGAGTGGAAAATCAATACATTCGGTATTTAATCTGATGATTGAAATCTGTTGCAAGCAACTGTACATCCGAAGGATAAGGTGCGAGTCGCGTTCGTCAAAGTAGATATTTAATGGTGACGGTAAAGATATTCATTCAAGAACGAGAATGTTCGTTTCTAAAGCTGGGCTCTAGTTTCTGGATTTTTTTGTTTATAGTTCATGTGTTAGCATAACGGTCCTTACCATCTTTTATGCACCAATTAAGTAAAATAAAAATCTTTTCTGAAAATATGAACGACACGTACATAACCTGCTTCACTAACGTACCGAAACGTGCAAGCTGAATGACAAAACTAGGTTAAGGTATACGAGTTGAAATGTAGTTATTCTTCAACGCGCGCTAGCGATGAGATCAAAAGTCTCGGCTAACCACCTCGCCCGCGTAACTTGAAAATCCAATACGGTGCGTGTGTGTGTATATATCTGATCAACGGAGAAGCTCTGGAAACACCATGTCGCTATCTCTGCAAGGACCAAGCATCGCCTGCACCGATCCCACTTGAGGGGAAGCTTAGAAATAAACGCATTACGCGGTTTATTTCTTGCTCCTGTAAAGTCTTCCTCTATGTACTTCAGTTATTAACATACAGAATTATCGAAAAGGTACTGACCGTTGTTAAGCCGAAATTGACACACTTAGTTTTTGTATTAAAAAAACTAAGTGTGCACTAGCTTAATCGTCGTCCGTTTGCCATTTCCCGTGGTAACATCGTCATCTAATTACTGTAGAACCTCTGGGGCTTTGGTGGTCAAAACGGATTCCTCCATTCAAATGAAATAGACACCACTAAAGGGCGTTCTGCAGAGACCGAAACAGATCATAGTTAGATAATGCAAGATCCGTTCCATACGGCGGATACATTAAAATTTCCTAACTAAGTTGTCTGACACTGTCACAGTGGAAGATGGCGCCTTTTCTGCTCAATAGTTTCGGCCGATTTCTCTCAATGGTTTGTTGTTATTTTGTTAGCTGTTGAGAGCCGAAGTCGCATCTACTTTGGCGCCTTTCTGAGCTTCGCCGCAAATTGTGGAGTACATAAAACAGAGTACACATAATTGTTACACATGATTGATTTTTCATCAGCCATAATCAACTGCGTTAAAAATAGCTGTGTTTCTGCGGGGCTTTCGAGGAAAAATAGGGTCGAATAAATTCATCTGCATCAATTCGTATGGCACTGGACCGGGCTTCTTTTTGCATACAGCCTTTTTCAAATGGTTTCAAACCGTTCCGTGGTGGATGTTTACTTGTGTAAGATATATCATGGCTACCCACGTATAAGTCTTGCCTAATTTAGCAGTAACTTCATCAACTTGGAAAGTTTCTCATATCGAAACTTCCAGAACGAACCAGTTGTGAACAAACAAGAGAGTTTTTATGGGCATAATAATACAGTTGTGAAGTGAAATGAATTGCTGCATAAATTTCACTTAAATTTAAGGTGCTCTATCTTCAAATTCCGGCATAAAATGACATCAACGCCAACTCGATAGGACTTACCTGAGATGTGTGACCTTCGAGCCTTGATACCTTAATAGTATACAAATTATGCATAGCCATATGCATGTGTGCGGTCTAGAAAGCAATTTATTTGGGAGTAATCGGGTTCTATACACACATAAGCTTCACCTTTTTGCTTTATCAATATCTAGCTCGCAGAAATTCGTGGGGGTCTTCGGCATGGGCCTTTTCCAACGCCTTTGTAACGAATTTGATAAGGTCATTAGGATGGTGCAATGGTTAAATCGAGCTAATATTCAGCTGAGAAAAACATCCAAGCCTTTTTGCAATAACCAACATAATAAAATGAGCTAGGGGGCAGAACAGTACTTTCAATCACGAATAGGACCTAATCCTTTTGATTCCGTACGTTTTACTTTATATAACAGTATGAAGCGAAATCAATAACACTTACTCATACGAGGAACCGTGTCACCAAAGCAACAAGAATTATGCAGACAGCCCAACGTAAAAAGTAGATGTATATAAACTATTTTTACAACAAATATTGAATTGTCACTCATCCAATCCGAATCGCCTGTGTTCATCTCTTGCTCGTTATAGCCAATGACAACGCTACAATTGGCGACAAGAGCTATGCCGAGTGTAGTAATGGCAATCCTCTAAATCAATATTAGGAATATAAATCGTTGTTATATCGGCTTTTGTTGCCCACTTTGTTTACTCCCTGTTACTCTGGAAGGAACTCAGCGATATATAGCGTAGAGCGCATCGACAACCGCTGTCTACCAGCCATAGAAATTGCTTGCTACACGTCTTGACCACTTTTACACTGCCGTCACCGCTGCCGCCACTTGAGAAAGAACCCTGTCAGCGGGTCGCCACATTACCCGTGGGAACGGAACGACCTATTGGGGGCATCTGCCTACATTCCTGCTTCCCTGTTTGCCTCATCGCTTGTCCATAGCCCTCTCTATATGTAAACAGGTGGAACATGAGTGCTATCACTGGTGGCAGAAGCGGCTACAGCGGTGGAGTCTGCGGTACACCAGGGTTAGTAGTGACGCACGAATCACGTCAGTAGCGGAGTGAAGTGAAGATAAGGGCCAACGTCGCGACACAGACATTTCCTATGATTCTTCGCTGTACGTATAGGTACGTGTTACGGAGTGCAGTGCGTTTTATTTTCAACACCGGTCTACTCTTGGGCGCTAGTTAAGATGCAGACTAAATAGAAGAATCAGGCTGACCGGATGCTTGTTAAGTTGGAACTTGATTGGCTTTGTCAATAAATAAGCTCTCCATAATAAATTACGTGGCCATAATGAAATAGTATAGCTAAAAATGTACAACTCATAGAAAAATAACACATTGATCAGAGAAGCCGTATAATGCAAAACGATTATAACTGATGGTACAATGTTGTAGGCACCCAAGACTAAAGTTATTCAGTGATTTCTCATTGATCAGGTCAGCCATGTTCCTGAAGTCGGACCACAACAAGCATCGTAAGATTGCTTGAAAATATAAATTGAACACATAACGGCTCTCTACATCATTTTGCTAGCCATCTCAGTTTCATATATGGCCCAGCTTCGCTGCTAAGACAACCTGTAAAGGCTGTCGCATTCGTTATGCATAAAATTCTGCTGCCTTAGGCCCCGGTGTTATCCAATAAACCGACCTTAATTACTCCGTCACTGTGCTGACTGATAATAAACTCGGATTAAATTTTTTCCAATTTCAGTTTTTCCTTACGCTTTTGCTCATCCGTTAGTTCTTAGGTAGAAACAAGCCAAATACCTCCTAGTACAACACATAGTTGTTTTTAAAATTATCGATACCTAGTTATCCGAGTTCTTTTTCCTGCTCTATACTAGTTAATTCGCCTTATTGAAAAAAATCAGCATTGTTGCAACAGGTGTCACCCGGTCGGCACGTAATACGTATAGCTCCCGCCGTACCACTGCAGCGCTCCTTGTGAAAAGGGCGAATCGCGTCGAGGCCAGCCAGTTTTGTCCGCCTATGGTTTCTAGCCGAAGGCATAGCGGCAGAAACAGCGTTTTCGAACGTTGGCGTTTACCTCTGTACTAAGTACAACGTTTGAAAAAGCCACGCATCTTTATTCAATAAATTAAGCGGCCTTTGTGCGTCTATGCTAGTTTCGTCGGCATTCAGCCATCGGATATCCACGATCCTCCCGAACACATTCGTCTTCCATTCTATCCCGAGACTGTAATGGTTATAGGAAGTTAGGCCTTTCGATATTTTTTCTCAGAACGAACTGGCTTCCCTCACCCCTTATAGTCGAATTTTCCCCCGTGGCTAAAACCGCACGTGCTCTCTGACTGCTGCTAGCGCCGCCCACGGCCAACGGTCGTAATCGCAAGCCAGCATCTAGATTATTGCTTCGTGTTAAGCCAGCGACCGAAAACGGTTGATAACTCAATTTTGCTGAAGTCGTTAATGAGCAATTTTCGAGATCGAATCGACAAGAATGAGGCGAAGGCGTACGCTACTGCTGGACCGAGCTCTTTTTCGAGAATGTAATGAGACAGAAACAAAGAGTAAAAAGCAAGGAAGGTATAGTGAATATATAGTTAGTAGTCTCTCTGGTTTTTGTGTTTTCTCGTTGCTCTACTGTTTATCGCCGCCAGCTCAAGCTGCAGGATCATCATCCCTAGAATCTAAGACTTGTCGAGCTTTGTTTTGCAGTTACAGGAGCCCTCTGCAACCCTTGTGCCTGTTTCTAATGTTCGCAGACAGTCTTTTGCGCATCGAGTATACATTGAACTGCGGGGTTAGCAATGCCGGCCCGACTCAAACAAGTATTACAAAAGAGCGTTAGTTCTGACACGTACTGAGCTATTATTTCTAACATAATTGAAAAAATTATGAATTGCGACGCTGATAGTTGCTTTAAACATCTAGGTATTTGAATCCGAAGTGTTTCAGGTTTTACGTCCAGTACCTAAACCGTTAGGCATTTCATCATATGGCAGGCTCTTAGTACGAAATAGTGTATCCATGATTGGATTCGAACCCAGATCACTTCGTGCGATCTGAAGTTTAGCAGGCAAACATGCTACCCTCCACGCCATCATTAGGACAAATATATGGACGCTGGGTAGAGTGAACAAACCCTAAAGTTTTCTGTCAGTGTCTGAAAAACCTGTCCTTACAGTTTTAAACACACGGAGCATATTTTTTTTTCTTGATGATCAAATACGTTGATCTTAAACTATAGTAGATCCATAGTATTTCATTTTTAGTTTGTACGAATCGGGATTTATGTTCATCAGATGAAACGATTTATGCGAATGAAAAATATGCGAAGTTTGCAGTTGGCAAATGGCGGACAGTTCTTTTTGAGCGTCTCAATGGTAGCACAAATTAGATCGAAATTTTTACAGAAACATAGGTACTAGAACAAGCTTCAAGAGACAAGTAAAGGTAATTTAAGACATAACACGCAGTGACGTTAATAAAGGCCTCTGGAAAATCATTTCCAACTTGATTCCCCTTTTTGCAGGCTCCTTTCGCAGCGAGCCTTTCTTTGTCGTTATCTTCTGACAAACATCTGCCCTGTCGTACAGTTAGGTAGCAGCTGCCTCTGTTTCCCCAATTGAGTAATAACAATCAAGCAGAATTGTTGACACAATAATATGGATATGATATCAATGAAGCCAATTGATAAAGTTATTACATAACTGTGTAAGTTTTTCTCGATAGATAATACAAAAATATAGCGAGGTTTACCTAATCTCCGTCTAAAGTCGTATCACACCTTTACTTCGAAAAGAACCGTCCTGAAGGAAGAACGGATCAAAACTTCTAAATCGCAAAATCCATTCGGGGGAATCTCTCCTTTTAGGCGTCGACACCATCGACACCGATTACATCGGTTTCAGCCGCAGTCGGATCAAAAGGTGTTCGTGATCTACTTAATCGGTAGTAACCAAGCCCATAGGTTAGAGGAACAGCTTGATCGAGGTATTTTGGGGGTCCAATTTGGTTCAGAACAGACCAATTGGTGGAGATTGGTCGGAGATCCGTCCGTTACTCAACCCGATCGGATGACCTCTGGTAAGAATCTTAGATACACTCTCTGTGGGGTACCTTACATTAACTTCTCGCGCGCGCTTCGATTCGAAGGACACCTCAGGTCGAGTAAACGGATCGAAACTGCGTAAACGGCGAAACGAATGTGACCGAAATAGTTTGGCAGTAACTTGTTCCTAGAACCGGCCTGTGTTACTGCTCCGGCAAACACCTATTACAACTACAACTGAGGCTGTTGCTACTTATTCTGACTGAGGCACAGATTTAAAAGAGTGAAGAGCTTTTCTAACCTAACAGAGAACCCTATACATTCTCTTGTGTGGTAGCCTGTCGTTACCCGATTCATTGCCTTTTCGAAGGCCGCCAGCGGCACCCATTGGTTGATTTGAACCTTCGTCGCCCTACTCTGGCCCATGCCATTTTAGGTTCATTGTGCTGCAGACCTGCAAGCCCAGTTTTATATAGCCTCAGAGACAAAGAAAAGAATGAAATAAGGACAAATTAGAAAGGGAGAAAGATCTGGTCGGAACAGCTATCGCTGATGATACTTCTGCTAGCAGCCGCAAACTAGTCGTAGTCAATCAGAAAAGTCAGACCAGCAGTAACAGCTGAGCGAGCTCAAGAGCTAAAAAATGGTCTGAAAGTTGAATCAGGCACTGGATCGCTCAAGGTGCCGGACCACGGCGAACAATTCCCACACAGTCTAAGAAGAACACGGTCTAAGAGACTACAACAGCATTGCGCAGCCAAAAGCAACGGATGAACAGGTCAAACTTGGCCGCGGTGCGCCATAACGAGTTCGAGCGCTAGCTCTATATGAGTACTCGTTATCCATTGGAAAAGCCAAAAGCGGCCACCAAGAACATACCTGGAATTGAATAGAAAGACAGTGAAGGTGGCGTTCTTGGTGTTTGGGGCGGAGGAGGCCGAGGAGAGCAGGACTAGGGTAGTGTATTGCGCGACGACTGATCGTACACCAAGTCCACTGGAATAGAATAAAACATAAAAAAGAATCGAATAACGGGACGGCGTTGAAAGGTAACGGACGCATCGTCCGTGGGCAGGAAATCTTATTCAGCGTTACGCATGCACAACAATTATTGGTTTTCTGCATTGAATCGGAGCAGTTTGTTAGCAAATTTAGTTTGTTTTACTTCTGGTTACTGGCCTGGCACGGCTACCAGTGGTAGTTATAGGGAAGTAAAAGATATGTAAGGGATTGCTGAATGGGTTGTTGCTTCCATACTTTAACACAGTAACTCGCAGTTAATGAAACTAATGATATGAAGTAACGTTATGCCTGTCAAAAATAGACAAAAATAAGCATTTGCTGGCAGCAGTTGTTTCTCAGTACATCAGTCGTCTTCGTTCTAATTAAAACACTAGAAAACAATCTAAGTGCTACTGAAATTCGCGACACTTTGTGATACATTGCACCAGTGGCCGCCATACCCTGGATCTGCACGATTATAATAATAACAATAACACGTATCGTCACAGACTGATAAATTAGATCTTTTCTGTGACCGCGTTTACGATTGAATTTAACAAACAGTTCCTTCCTTTTTAGAATTTTGCTTTTTTTTTTGAACTCTGCTTGAAGATCACCGTAAATATGTACAAGGATAACGACGGACAACGAGGAAGAATTATATCCTTATTTGATGAAGGGCGTACAAACAGTCTAGTGCCCAAATATGTGTGTTGATATGTGTGCTGTTATAGTCACCACAGGCGTCATATCGTCACGGTGCGTAGAAAACAGTCTATCCATTGGAAGGTATCTGCTGAATGGAATCGCAAGATTCGTCGAATGGATTGAATGAATTATTGATTTTGATTCATTTGATCTGTCATTTAGAAACACAACGAAGGAAAGAGAGGAAAAAAGTCGCTCCTGGAATGGACGACCAATTCAGCGACGGATGAGCAAACTGTTCAGCTGACTAGTGTCAGTTTTTCTTACCGCCAGCTAATCACCGTTAGCGGGTATCTGGCTCCTGATCGATGGCTGCACTCCGATCCAACATAATCGCAATACACGCACCCATATGCAAGCGCACACAAGCACACGGTAATATTCGTATAATATCACTGAATGTTACTACCGATCGTGTGGAGTTATATAACGTGTAAGACTAGATATACATTTAAAGAGAAGTGGAGGCGTAGGCATGTTGACTCTGTGTGAGTGGGTACGTTTGTAGCGTGCCCTTTTTTCCATGTATAAAATTATATATTATAAAGAAAATATTATATTAGTGTTTATTATTATTATATTAGGGTATTTTGGAGTTTGGATTTTTAGGTGGTAGTGCGTAGCAATGAGATGAAAACATAAAAATCAATAGACGTCTCTAGTTCCAATGATGTTAAGCTGCGAAATAAGCGCGTTATCAGAAATTTATTATTGTATACTAAATTATAAAAAAGAAATTATAAAATAAAAAATATTTAAAAAAAACGGGAAAGAAGAATAAGAATTATTATTATTTTAGTAAAAACTAAAAAGTTTAATATATTATCATTATAAGTAATTTCCACCACTTCCTTAATCTAAACATAATTAAGCGAATAGAATAAAGACGTTTATAGAAGCCTACATTTGGTCGCGACAGTCTGCACGTATAGTAAGTTATAACTAAGACGTTCAAATAGTCCAACGCAAATTTTCAATATCATTTCGAATCGCTCCGAAAAGCGTTAGTGCGTAAACGCCAGCACTGCCATGCTAAACTGGGCGCACCAAGAATGGCGGGCCTACAGACAGACAAAACCATTAAAAGATATGACCAACTGCCGTAGTCCTGAAAGCAGGCAGGTCCAGTATGGAGTGAGATAACACAGAACGATAGAGAGCGAAAATGGTGTTGTCAGGTGAAAACCAATGAAGACGGAAAGAGACTAGGCTAACAAGTACACAGGTAACACAATGATAATACGTTTGGTGGGGCCGGTCACGCACAAATAGACAATTAGATTCCTCACGCTACAGTAATATGTAACTGCACCGGGACGCAGCAATGTATTTGGACCACTTTGGCAAAGCTTGTTCATGTACCGCATATAAGTTAAAACAAACGTTTAGATGAAATCTGCTCCAAGGGTCGACAGGTATGTTCCTGTCGAATGCGTCTATGGAATATAACGCCATCTGGTTCATCTGGCTGTCAGTCTTTCTAAACCGCTTCCAGAAACCAGCGTCGAAACGTTCGTATCGTTGAAAACTTCTTTAACAGCGATAGTGAGCAATTTAGCGTTGTTATGTCGCGATTTGCGAGACTCTTGTTCAATGATGTTTCATAGACAATACATCAATAAATTCAAACCTGTGCTGTTGGGCAACCATAAGTTTCTGCTACAGAACAAGCTCACACACTCGGCCAGCGTTCACTTTGACGCTAAGTTGCTCTGTATAAACCGTTATGTCAGCTTGCCGATAAAGACATGGCTTACCATTTGACATGATATCATCGATGGTTTTAATTTGGCAAGAACAAATAAACTTGTTAAAAAATATGTTTTTTTTTCCTATTGTAAAAGTCTGGCAGTATGAGGTCTTCATCGACAAAAGCAATACTTCGAATGTTAATTTGGCCTTGCTCACAATAGAGAGATCTTGTGGACCATGTGGGAACGAACGGCTGTTGCTGCAATTGATTTCTGCATCCATGATGGATGCATTTTCGTTCTAAAAAAATCGAAAATACCCTCTAAGGAAAAACGAGAGTTTCTGGAGTACTAAGTAATTACCGTATGCCAGCTATGACAAACCTATACCCAAGATATATTTTGATGTAGTAGAGTCATATGTAGCACAGTATGCACTACAAAACATTGGCAGAATATAAATATAGATAAATATTTGAGAAGGTTTTAGATATTTAAGTTTTAGCCATTCATTGGGTACATCAATACTCTGTTCCAATAAGCTGTCTGAAAATAAAGTATGGAAGAAAATTTGTACTTGAAAACACAGGGTTTCCTTTTAAATACTGGTCTATTTTCTATAAACCATTGTAACAAACGCGCCCTGCGCCAATATACAATTGCTAGTTCGGTTGGTACTCACTTTATCATTCCAAAAAGATAGTTTACAAAAACACATGAGTCACGCTCTCTGACGGGCACACAAGTGTTTTTCGGCGGCATATATATATATATATATATATATATATATATACAAATGTATGATTTTTAATAAGGGAGTAATATGATTTCGATTTAATTGCATTGTATAACAACGAAGTAACATACTTACGTATTATTACAATTATTATTATTATCGACGCGGTGGATTAGGCGGTCGTGCCTTTGGCTGAGAGACCAAAGATCGCTGCTCCAGGTCCTGCCGCAGGCACGTATTGTACGGCCTGTGTGAATATATAAGTTACTTTTTTATAATTATTAGTATTGAAAACATATATAAGAACGGTAATAAATTTTATTACAAACTACTATTAAAACAAGTTTTTCGCACCGGAAAATTGTTACATCAACTGGCATTTGAATAGTCGTTTGTTCCGTTGCTATACAATATCCATACACGTAGTAACTAACTGCATTCGTATTGTAGCAAACAGTACGTAGACGTAATGAAACCGCCGTCCACTCTTGGCGGCAAAGGTCCATCATAAGTTGACCTCGTCGCAAATGGCGAGTCATCACCGTAGTGAACACACCGAATATCCCCCAACTCCTTTTTTGTCTTTCGCAACAGCAATACACACAAACGTTTTTCATTCCCTCCCGATACATACTAAACCGTACGTCTTGGACTTCGCACAATAATCTAGAAATTCCAAGCTCCGTGCCAAAAAACGGTGAAGAAGATGCTGCCACTGCAGTTCAGCAACGAGAAACAAGTAATAAGACATGAATTGCGTTATAATTTTAAACGCTAAGTACGAATAATGCTAGAATGCAAGTGAAAATATAGGATTTTCATCCTAATTTTGCTATCGGATTCAATAGTTGTTATAAATAGCATAAAAGTTGCCCTGGCCGATGACCGGTTCCACTTTCCTCACCCGAATCAAGTGCTTTCGCTTGTGCAAATTGTTTATGATATGCGAGTATCTTTACGTGTCTGTCTGTGTAAATATTCCAAAAAAATGATCTACCGTGCCTATATCTACCTAGCCGAAATGTTTTCGTTTTACATTCACCGCAATAAAAAATAATAACATTACGAATATCGACCAATTATCAATAGAGTCGGGTGGACAAGCATAATGGATTTTCGCGCGCAAAAAATAAAATCAGCAAATACAAGACATATCGACATATTAATATACATTATTATACGTATGTTTTTGTCAATTTTATACGTTAGCTTCTTTACGCACCTGTTGTGCGATATCTATACTAACAATATTTCGGAAATATATTACATATATTGTAGAATTTTATAAAAAAATATTGCCTATGACAGACATAAAAAACAAGCACATACCGTATTAGTCACTAACTGAGACACGCGCGTAGCCACTGAACCATAGAACTCCATTGATTTCCAGTAAAATATCTAAGTGGACAATCGCGTCTTATAAACATAAGAACATTACTACAAGTTGTTTTTGGCTGGCGCTATTGCTGAAGAGAAAAATAATATGAGTTTATAGATGAATGAATGTATGTTATATTCTGAGTATGCTACATTTTTTAAAAATATCCATGCACGTTGAACAGATGAAGTCCGCTCTGATAAGAAATATTCAGTATTTGTATCAGCAGCCGAGAGGACCAGATCATAAGTTACTATATTGACTAAGATCAATACATGTAGCCTACATGATGGAATCCGAATAAATAGGATTTATGATCGACACTGACAATAATCTCTCTATATTGTCGTACACAGCTGATCGTTATCAGTTTGATTATTTGTTTAAGACGAAGTACCATGGCGGATAAAAATGAACGGAAAATTTTTGCCGCCTGGCGTTTTTGAGAATTTTTTGGCGGCGTCGACCTTAATCGCATGTGAATTAACCCATTATTAAGCATATACATTTCATGTAAGCTATTAAATTTTCACTGGAAATAAATTAAAGTTCCCACAAGAAATCCTAAATTTGGCTAGTATCGTTACCACGGTTATAATATGAACTATATACGAAGCGCATCAGCCACGCTTTCCATCAGTATTGGATTCATACCGTTCCGATCATATGCCGACCATCGAAATATGTTCGCAGAGGAAGCTTAACCACTGTATGAAGATTGGTCCTAAGGCTAAATATATATATATGTGATTAGTTTCACTGATGTAGTCGAACTGAAACAATTCTCCTAACTGTAGTACATCTAAATGACAGACAGCCACAAGCAGCGCCCTGACTAATAGCTCGATCTAGTGAAATAATGCAAGATGGAAAATTTCTACTGTAACAATCATCAATCAAGCGTTTGATATATATGTGTAGCGTGAGCCAACCAGACAAGCCCAACAGACAAGTAGCACATGCGGCCCCAACTCGAGGGTATTCTTCAAGCATGTTCTGTCACTGCAGTATGATCCTGCCCGAGACCAGCTCAGCTTGGTAACCGGTGACCTCGCGGCGGCGAAATCATAATCCAGAGCTCAATTCGATAGATGGCAGGACGCCAAGAGGACTGCGCTGGCCAAGCACAAGGCAACATTGAACGCTTTACTTCAGCGCCAGAATTTCCGTGTCGTTTAAATGTCACTAACCAAAAGTGTAATGGCCTTTGGCCGCAGCGGATAATACTGTTATTACTATAACATCTCGAGAACGTGTACTGTTTTTAGGCAGATTACGTTCATAATACCTGCAAGAATCATGTACATGGTAGTAGTATAAGCACGCTCGGTTCAAAGGCTAGCCGTCTTGAAACGTCATTAATATTTGGTAGGGTTTCATCGTTACTATCATGCGAGTGTCATCATTTGCGCGGGTTGTCGGCACTGAAATGTCGATCGTCAATGTTCAGTAAGTGAAACCAGGGCAAATTTTACGTTTTGAAATATAATGCATAGATTAATATGAAGGTACAAGCTGACGTACACAGTCCGTCCCCGTTTCAGCGTTTAGAGGCCGGGTTGTAAACGTTGATGACATTTAAGCACTTAGCTAGTAGAACAGACTAGCGGTTCCTGAAAGAGTTTGTCGGAATAACAAGCTTTGTCAAAGGATTAGCAGGTAAAATGGCGAACCGATGATAACACTCGACAAACCCCACTAGTCTATTCGACCTGTTGCTGTCCGCCTTACGGGAAAAAGAAAACTAGAAGTAACGTTAAAACATTACTAGGCAGCAGGTCTATGTGATAGTAGTGTCAGCGACTGAACTCAGTACGTTGACTATTTATGCTGTCAAATACAAAAATACAGTACAAATTCACCTTCATTTGAGTACGTTGGTTTATTGATATTTTTTGTAGGACCAAGCAGTGTCAGTTCGAAGAGAGGTAAGTTCGTCGTACAGCCTTGTTACAACTATGAATCACTGTTATTCGACATGTTGTTCGGGCGAAGAGCAGAAATGGAAGCTGGTAACAGCAACCAGCCACTTTGTTTTATTTATGGCTGTGACGCGTATCCAGTAACTGCGTGCTCCGTGGCAACCGACTGATTTAATTAAGTAAATGGGCCCAGTCGAAAACACTAAGGGATACATTATTTTGGCGTTTTTTTTTTTCGGTCGTCCAGAGATTTCCGCGATTTCGACACGATAAATGAGAAAGAATTTTCTCAATTTCAACGCAAGTTATGGCACGTTTACAGTTTCCACTCAGTATGTCAACAGTATGGAGCATCTACATCAGGCTAAGTGTTGATAGATCAAATACTTAAAGGTGTTCTCTCGGAAATATTGATAGCTAGCCAATAAAGACCGACACTGGCAAGGAGACTAAAATGTTCCTGTTTATAGAGCACAGAAGTGAATAATGGCCATCTTTTATCTATCTATCCACTTTTGATTTTCAACGGCGTTTCTCATTTTCAACCAATAGTTACTTTGCATTTGTCATTTTTTAAGCTACAATCGTGTTGAGCCATGCAGACTAAACATACTCTTCTATTTCAATCAAAACCATAAATACTCTTTTGCAATGATCCATTCTCTAAACCTCACCGTAGTCATCATTTTCCATACAGCCCACTTCGTATCTACAATTTGGCTTTATGGAATAACATGTGATACTTAGTGCTTGTTTCTGTCGTTTGTACAGAAGAAATCTAATAACATTTCTGTACTCTTTGTTGCCCAAATGTGCACACTCTTTATTGGCATATATAGTATGCAAGTACATACAGGTACTATTGAACATGTGAGTCACAATGAGAGTGTCTACTACCAGCTCCTTCTTCTTATGGTTATAAACTTTGACCGAAATTTATTTCAGAGTTCCTTAGCCGCTGACACATGATACCAAGAAGGCTGTCATCCTCGCTCACAACATTTGAAAAGTATCTACGAGCAATGGATTTATGACAGAAACGACGCGGTAAATACAATTCAGGTGCTGTCAATCTTGTCTTGCCTTACCTTGTCTTGCCATAGGAAACGCCAGCTTAACGGCGATTTATTGGTGGATTGACCCACGCATCCACAGATCTTGTGTTGAAGTTTCCCTCTTTCAGTGTCCCACATGAGACAAAAAAATAAGTACCCTCTAAAATCCCACTGCTCATGTTGTTTTCCCGCCTCCTGTTCGCGCCCTGTTCCATTGACTATATATCCGAATGTAAGCATAGTAGTTTAGGTATGCGCCGTATACAACAATACTTGAAGGGAGCGCGCAAAACACTTGTTTTTCTTTTATATTGCGTTACATTGATTTGCACAGGTTTTCTTTTTGCTACAACCGTTTTTTTCCGTAATCAGTAGAACGACTGTACTTCTAGTCAATTGCAGAAAAATTTCTGGCGCCAAGAAACGTGTGCTTTACAGAAAACCGACCCCGACAAGTCTTTTCTTTCCCATACAGACCATTGCCCCGACATTATTGTAGCCCGTTGAAGAGCAAAGCCATTAGACAAATAAGTAAATGAGCAGATCTAACCGTGTCGGCTCGGTTAATCAACTGTTGTATACTCACCGTTCTTGGTGATATACCGCTGTCGTTGTTGTTGTAAGTCGATGCACTGCAAATTCAAATCCGTTTTTTTCTGTATCGTATAGCATCCGTAGGCACTCGTACGTACGTTCTCTAATAGGGGCACCGGTGGGAGGCAAACGGTCCGATGAACGGCCGTTTTTTCGCACACAAGTGCAGAAAGAGGGGTACACACTCGCTGGTACGCAATTTCTTTTAGCCACAGCCGTAGTTGACACAAATTCCTCGGTTCGCCCAATTCTTCCACAACTTCACTCGGTCAGACCATAACGTCAACACAACCTCGAAATATCAACAAACAAGGAGAACTTCACTGGACAAATCGGTATGGCTGCCGCTTGCAGCCGTCACCCAGCGTTTCCACGATCGGACCCTATCTCCGAGTTGTCTTTATCATCACCATCACTGACAACTATGCTGGCAACATTTCCTCAAATAAGCAATCCGTTTTGCCTTCTTGTCAAAATGCGGAATACATAGATGTGCATCCACGTACGACACACGGCTACACGCACACATCCACGCACTCGACAGAGCCGGACTCCATCACGCACTGCGGGACACTCGTAGACTGACGATCGGACGGACTAACGAGAAGCACAGCGACACACGGACCGCGATGCACAGTCGAATCGCGCACATTCACCCAGCACCGGCGATTCCTCGGAACAGTACGGCAAGAGATCTTCGGCGCGCGCGGGTTCATCCGCAATAAAAACAACCACACCGGCGGCGAGACGATGACGAAAACTGACGGTCGGTGGCGGTCAGTACGGAGCTGATATGGATGAAAACCGCTAAAGGCGGTAGGACGATTGTTGAGATTTGGCGATAAACCTATCGGTAAGTATCCTTTGACCCTGTTCAAACAGCTGTCTTGCGCATTTGTTGTCTTTGATATAGTGTGTTATAATTTCAAATAGCAACAATAATGTAAGGAAGTATTTTGAAGGTGGGCGCGCGTGGCTGAGCTGCTGACAGTCACAGTGATACAGAAACTCATTGGCCTCGCCCCATATAACTTGTTATGGCTCTGCTTCGCACGCAAAAGACGGCGGCACGTTATTGCTTGATTCTAACACTTATTTCACTTTCGTTCCCTGCGTGTGTCACAAGCAACGCAGGTGATCACGTACACGTTACAGCACTGCCTGCCACCTATTCGCTGCTGCTCAGCCCGGTGAAATACGCGGTTACCTTTACTTTTTCTATGAGCTGTTGTAACATCCTATCGCTTAATGTGATGCGATTTGTGACGGCATGTCTTACTGTTGACGCAAATAATTTCCAATTCGTTACTCGTGCTCGATAGCCATTGTTATCCGCGAGATGTGGCTGTTTCTTTCTTCGCAGGCTGTCCCGCCAGCCAACAGCGACAGACAGACACTTCAGCGGTTCGTGCAGCTAGGTAAAATGCGACTCACAAAGAGGTTGCCATCGCAGATATACGGCAAACAACAGGCATCTCGACGTACCGTCAATTAGAACATTAGAATGGCCTACGGGGATTCGTCTTCTGTCTGGTACGTACTCTTCCGGATTATACCCCTATACATTAGGGTCTGTAGTTGTTGTGTGCGTAGAGAGCTCTCTCCTTGTCTGTCTTGCTTGGCGCGCAGTAGCCGATATGTTCCTGGTTACCATCAGCCGCGGCAGTTCTAGCGACGATAGGGAGCTGCCGGCAACTGCTGCTGGCGCCGTGCTAGCTGCAGTCAATTAGTTGGTTGCCTCTTCAATGGACGACGATACTATGGCCGGACTGAAAGAACCGTACGGCCGGTGGCAGCCACTCTCCTACTCAGTTCAGCTGCTAGAAGCAAAAGTAGTATCGGCGAATGACACGCAGACAGGGGGCAACGAGCAGCGCCAGTCCAACAGCCCCAGCAGCAACACCATTACCAGCTTCGCTGTTCTGCTATCGTAGCACACAGCACACTACCGTACGTTCTCTGTCGATTGAGCTGGCCTACGTTTGCTACAGCCTTGTGCCCGTGTGTATCATCGATGTTGTGTGTAGCCGGCTGTCGATTATGGTGTGAGGGTGAGGCGCCTAAGCGTATACGCCTTACACCTGCTCGCTGTTGTTTGGCTGAGTATTTTCGATTCGGCAACAGCAGCCGCTCATACGGCGACGAACGACTGTTTGTGCTGCCTGTCGCTGCTACTCCCAACCCTCTCGTGGTTGTCTGTTTGTTTTTGCGTGCCGCCGCCGCGGCTCGTACAACCAAACCTCCTCGCGCGTTGTCCACATACAGTCGTCCGGCTCCACTTCTCTCTCAGCTATAGACGACGGGAGAAGCTTGGCGAAGCTGCGGAGTTGACCAAAAAGAAGTACAATGTGGTGTTTAGTAGTGGTGATTCCTAGTCGCTAAGGGACGAAGTTAGACTGCGTGGGTTGAAATAGTTTATTAAATTGTTGTTGTTGTTGTTATTTTGGTAGTCGGTTCGGCATGAACACTTATGGTACTCATCACGAAAATAGAGAGTGTAAACTAAATGGGAGGCTAGCTATTGGTCAATGTTGAGTCACGTGGCCTTCGAAGGAGTCACCTTATTGGTCGGATTGGTGCCATCAGGAGCGGCCATCTTGGAAAGAACATGAACGATGGGCGAGGAGGCGCGCAAAATTGTACACAAACAAACCAGAGAGACACAACCTTGAGCAACGTTGGGCGCTGTATTCGCGCCATTGGCCCGTGCGGGAAAGGGTAATTGGAACACGAGCTCCAAGCGATGACAATAACCGGCAAGACAAATCATGAGAACTCCCTGGGCAACGCTCTCTTTTCTGTCAAGGCGAATACGCAACAAATGGAAGATCCCTGCCTATAGCGCAGCGAATTTCACAGATCCCTTTGCCAAACACAAACTTCACTGCGCAGCACGGTTGGCTTCTGATTATTGCTCTTGTACCGACAGCGATTTTGCACTGATTCATTTTTATGTGCCGCGCCTCACGTATGAGCAAGAACCATACTGATAAAGACATCACTCAAGAAAAAAACAAAATAATATCAGTCTGAATAGGCAGTAAATAAAAATGATCTCAGCACAATGTGGCAATAATGAAAAAATTTCACAAGCGACAGGCTTACGCGGGAAAATGCTTTGACATGAAATCAATGAGATGTGTGTGGTTTGCGAACTTAATTAAGGAGATGGCGAGTTTGAAGCGAAGGCATAGAAAAGATAGTCGAGTAAATGGACCAAAAGAAAAGCCGAGATTTCACGATATACTACAAAATATTCGCTAGAATTATATTCAACAAGTATACAATCGCTTCCAAAAAGGGATATAGGAGTGCGTCTCGTTAAGAATTATATAGTAAAGTATATATATATATTAATATTGTAAAATATTTTCCTAAATTTTCAAAAGGCAACAATTTTTTTAAGATTAAATGCATTACCCGTTTTTAAGGAGTTAGCAGTTTATTTATATTTCATAAGAAAATTCAATTTATCAGAGGCTATACATCGTGCGATTTTATATAGTTTTTGTACTGTTCTGGATTATAACGTTTATTTTTAAACAAAAAAAAAAGGAAGTAGTTTAGAAAAATTAGACGACATTCCATTACTGAAGATAGCACGGACTATTTTTTAGCAGTCGGGTTGGTGTTATTACATTGTTCGTAATTCGCTTTATTTCCTGATTCATTTCGGGTAACAACAAACAAAAGAATAGTATTTCCAGAAAGAAAAAACCACAGATATTTACCTAATCATTTTCTGCTATCAACCTAAAGGCCAATCTTCTGTTTACCGCAATTTAGGCTACATATATTTTCTCTCAAATAGGATGTTTTCTGCGACAGTAATGGAGAATCATAGTTCACCCTATGCCATAAGCCGAATATTGGGTTGGCGTCCACTCAAGTTGCAGACCACATTAAATAATTACAACCATAATATTAAATTAAATTACGTCCATATATTTATTTTTGTATTTGTACTTGATATTGGCTTTTATTATAGGTTCGTGTTGATATTTACAGTAATCGATTTGTAATTTGCGTTAACATCATTAACTCAATAGTCGCCAGTAAAGACGCTTACTTTCATTGGAAGCAGGTTGTCTCATTGTATTTACACTTTCTATATGTATTTACGGACCATGCTATTGCGTTTTTTTTGCTTTGTCGAATGCAGAGGACCTTATAATAGTAGCAATGGAGGTAATAACAATGGTAATAAAAATTTATAGAAATACATATATTGCGATGATGTCTTTGTTAAATCATGCAACCGTACTACACTTAACTCGCGTACGTTCATTAATGCATTTCTCCGTTTGAAATGTATTCTTTTTGCCCGACTCACGTTCACTGTGTCTTTTCTTAATATCTTGGTATTAACAATGCTTTATACAACCAGCAGGCAACGCGTATCTAACTTTAAACTGTTTGCAGTATACACAGCCAGACACTTAAATCAACGACTTAACTACGGTTAAAACAATTATGCGAATCTTCGCTCATGGTTCTACCATCATCATGACATCACACTGTGCAGCCAATGCGATTAACAATTACACTGCTTTGGTCGTCCCTTATATGACTTACAAATTCGATTGTATCGAAGTAATCCAGTAAAATTAGTACCGGGAACTATGTCAACTCATTTGGTCGAGATCGCGGATAAAATCTGTCTTGCTCATGAACCAGCGAACTCTTTTGTATAACGGCATCTTGTTAATTACACTGTCGCAAAAAACAGGAGGAGAGGCTTCCTTTTTTCCGCAATTAATTATAGACAGCAACAAGATGGCTGACCATAATAGTACCTCGTCAAACTGTAATTATTGTTTTTCACAACAACTAACTAAATTCTGGCTTCATTTGCAGTTTGCTGTAATCTAGATTTTAGATTTTCGTCTCCAATGCGAACAAGCACCCAGTATAAAATTGTACTGTAATACATCCGATCATAACCACGGTAACGCGAAAGAAAGTTACGAGGGTTTTAGCGTACGACTTAGCCTTCCAACATTATAGTCTCAGGCGGCAACTAATCAACAAAGAGACACCATAAACAACTACAGATAGGGCAATGTTGTTCATAATGTTAGGATGACAGCGAGGATTTTTTTTATTTAAGCTCCTTAGACAGCTGGTCTTCCAGTGCCAATTATTTTATTTTAGGGAAACTTGCGTCGAACTCGAATCACTATCAAATCAAAATAATGGAAGTGCTTCCCTCGACCAGCCTTTAACAATTGAACTGATCAGCAGAAAACTGAGTTATTCATTATAAGTATTCTTAACAGCTAGAATCGATGTTTACTTATAAGTTACTGCCTGATTGCCATGTCGCAAATGTGTTGTCTTAAAAAAATATATAAATATTAATTCAAACCGTTTTCCTATGCGATTTTAATAATGTTGTCTGTCCAGTGCTTCAGCTAATTTAAAATGCGATCAGATAGATTACATTGTTGGTTGAGCGCTCATTCACTTGCACCAATTCCTTGAAATGTGACCATTTATGCAACACGTACGACTTTGGCACTTTAACATGTTAATCGAGGAGTCTATAATGTAAAGCAGAAACAGAATTTTTGTTCTATTTGTTTGCGCCTTTCTGGTGTGCCGTAGACTGCGGTCTCCGTATTGTGACGGGTGTTAGAACGGTGCTTCTTGCCACTGGTGCACCAATAGGCCGTACAACATGGGCGGAAGCTTTTCGTCGAGGCAAGATAACTTGGGCTCGGGCCGGCGCATGACCGCTTGAAATCGATGGCCTGATTAGTGGTGAGTCCAAAAGAGGCAGTGAGGAAGGTTTTTGAAGAATTTTGTTTTGCTCTAAGGAGGTATGGTTACTCGATCCCGTGTCATCACTTGTCATCAAATCTTTTTCGTTATCAACTGCAGTTGGAGTGCGTCCACTTGATGCCGCCCTCCTTTTAGAAGTAGTTGGGGTGATGGGTTCCACTAATGGCATGACGCTACTAGACTGTGAACGCGGGGATGATGACCGCGTAATGGGATTTTCTGTTTCGGCCTTGGGGCTTTCGAGTGTAGATCTGTCTGTTTTTTCGAAATCAACACGAAGCAAATTCGTTATATCCGCTTCGATTCGAGCCGCTGCGGGCGGCACGGTTGCCGTGGGATCCTGTGGTTGTTCTTGTTGAACTAAAGTCTTCGGAGTCGTGTAATCCCCTGCTTCCATGGGCGTAGAGCTGAGAACAGTCGAGGCTAATTTATGTTCTGTGCTAGCTTTTGCTTTTGAGCTAACAGCTCCTTGCTGTGGTGCGGATGTGGTTGTTTGTTTTTGTGCAACGTCGGCAGACTCCGCATGTGTTTCGCTAACGACTTTTTCATCTTTAACTAGAAGCGTAGCCTTGACTGCAGAGATAGCTTTTGCCGAGGCAGGTGCGACAGGTGTTACAACACGCCGAGATGATCGTCGTGTTTTTGGCTCTTCTTCAATGATGGCACAAAAACTGTCGTCAGTTCTAGTTACATTCTCAGGTATAGTCTTCCTGTTAGATAACGCAGATGAAGAAGGCTGATGAGTATCAGTGTCAGCTGCTAATTTTTCTTCAATAATATTGCTTGCTGTGGATACGACTTTGGCTTGCTTTGGGTCACCCTCAGTTGTGCGTTCCATCTGCTTGCTTGTTTGAAGGCTCGTTCCGTCTTCCAAGTAATTCTGCTGGTTTGTCTCCTTAGGGTTACTAATAAGAAGATCCGAATTCCTCAGTGTTAAGCTGTCAACGGAACTCGGTTCATCCTTTAGTACCTCTTCATTGGCTAGAATTTCTCCAGTAGCAGTTAGCTTCTCAGATTTTTCGGCTTGCGGTGCGACTTTTAACGGTTCTGACATTTTTGTCACTACACTTAAAGGTTTCCGGAGCAATGGTGTTCTTCGGCGTGACAAGATCGCTGGTTTCTTGTTTTTTACCACATTTGCGTTGGAAATGTTCGGATTCGATGCCTCCTTTGAAGGAGTGTCCTCGGAGAGCGAGGAGACCAATGATCTATCATGCGTCGAAGCAGAAGCATCCCTGGGTTCGGGTGCTGTGTCAACTGCCAGTGTTGATGACTCGTCCATGGTAGTCGCCTGTGTATCGCCTGATGCCGGCGATGAATCCGAAGCAGTCGTAGGTGGCACTGAACCTATGGTATATAAGGAATTCAACGTGTCACTTTCATGCAGTTAGTTCACCTCGGATTCATCAAGGCGAAGATTGCGCATTGTCTAAATCCTGCATAGTAATAAGTTCGACTAGATTCCTTAGTCAGATATTCTTAATTCATACGTGATTTCATAACCAACTTTTAGGCTTGATGATAATATTGTCAGGGTTGAAACAAAAATGTACTGTATTTTGATTATATTGTATTGATTGAATATTTACACATATTTGACAAAATAGTCCACATTATGGTATAAAAGGACGTACAATAAAGTTTCGAACACGTAATACCTCGTTTGGCTCGTGATCTAAAGACAACTTTGGGTAACGACTTTTTGGCACTGGAAGCCGCTGTTATGTTGAAATGAGACGTATCAGAAGCGTTTTGAACACTTTCTCGATCCCCGGTTGAATGTTCCTCAGCCACGTGTTCCGCGATTCGTGCCGGAGATGTAGCGTCGTGTGACTGATTTGTAGATGTACCTATATCGTCGGTGGATATGACAACTGAGCATGGGTCTCCCTGTGCAGCGGATTGTGAAGTTCGACTTTCCTCTGGAAAGTACAACGATATGAAGGCATTAACACCATTGAGAGATCTAGATTTAGTTTACTACCTATTATTCTTCTACGAAAGGCAGATATATTCAGCCGTCGAATTCAGATAGTCTGCGACTTTGAAATAAAACATGTAGATACCTTTTTTGACTGATTTAAAGGTGACTTCAGGCAGCGTTTCTTCAGCCAAGGAAGGTGGTACGCCATGGAATGTTTCATTCGAGTATGATTTCTCCGAAAATACTTGATCTTGCAGTATGCTAGGACGCTTTTCGACAGATACCACTTGCATGGAAGATGGCTGAGACGGCATCGTTGCACTTGATCCAGCATTGGATTCTCCTAGAAAGCATCAATCATAAACAAAATAACTATATAATGATAATATTTATTTGTTTTGTAAAATCAGCACAAAAAAAGCAAAGACACAGCTGATCTTATTTTTATTGTCGACAAATGAATGTAATGAGTTAACAATAATAAAGTTTTTGAATTAATATGCATAGAGACAAGTACTCTAAAAAGCAGTTAACTTATTAATGAATTACTAACGAGTATTTTAATAATAGTAATGACCATTATTACCGTATTCACTTAAACTGATACATCTGTTCTCAATCGAACTAAATGCTACGATATGACTCTTCTTACGGAATAAACATTTTTCGGACAGAAGGCATACGAAGCGAAGTATTTGAAATGCGGCATGACTAAAAGGTCCAATATGCCGTACCAGATCGAAACTATCATTATTGCCATTAAACCACACTTTCCCTTAAAGAAGAACCGTATAGTCGTAACCGTTCATTATAGCATTTTCTTTATTATTATAATTATAACGTACCTGAGACAGCTTGTACACTTTGATCCAGCTCAATAGATAACGAAGGATTTTCTACTTCACTTTCATGTCCTTCGGCGGGTACCACCGTTGAGTCTGCAGTAACCGGTGATGTTTCGTTGTTTGTCAATGGTGGGTTGACAACGAAGAAATGCAGAGCCTTGTCACCGTCCCGAGGTGCAAACAATACGAGCTGGCCAGGTTCGAGGCCTGGCGGTAGAATTGGGGGTTCAGGCAAAGGTGCTTGATCTGGAGATGCAACAGGGGACGTGCTTTCTGAAGGCTTGCTTATAGTTGTAACAATGCTTTGAGACAACTCTGCAGAAACTACGGGTTGGGTCGAGGGAACAGACGGTTGAACTGCCGCTAGTGCATGGGCGTTCTGTGATGTTGATTGTTGTATCGGTTGCGTAAACGGCGTGGTTAGTGCAGCTTCATCTAGCATTACGTAATTGTCAGCGGCTGTATCCTCCTGTAAGTAAATGGAAATAAAGAGAAATTGAAGTAAACAGTATTCGTTTTGCAGATCATAGAGCCTTATTCTAACATTATCATGTTGATTAGAGTTTATTTACACATGAGGCACCTTAGTAGATAACTCATCTCTGTTTTGGCGTTTAGTGCAATTCATTTTTTTCGCTTCGTGTTTCTTTTGTGAATAAAAACATAGCTTTTCAGTTGTACTTCAGTCTAAATCTGTGAAATGTTTTCAAGAGCTAATCTTTCTAAAAACTAACTCAAGTAGTACTAATGATCTTCGACCTACCTCAAGCAACTGTTGACCTATTTCTTACCCATTTAGCTCAGTATTAAGGGCATCATGGCTTATTTCTGCATCGGCAACAACGACTATAGCACTTGATCCCGAGGATGACCCTATATTAACCCCGTGTAAGTCATGGATCAAAATTGTCTCTGCCAAACGATGGCTTAGACCTTGCTTTTTATTTGCGCTAAACTCGAGGCGTAGCCCGTTTCTTTTCTAGAGGCATTTACATTGAATAGCTTTTAACTAGTATTTTCAAGGCTGCGCAACATCTGTACTCCTGATAAACGCTTTATACTATCCCCTTCAATAAGCTCTTTTCCGCATTCTCCTTTTGTAGAAACTCCTTATTTAAAATTTGGCTCGATCTTTCTCTAGAATTTCCGCTTGTCAAATGGATTCTAAGACTTGTCCAATGTGAGGTGAAATCAAATCCCTATTTGGGCTTTCCACGTACTGCACATCCACTATAGTGTTCTCCCAAGTTCGTTTGCCTTGCTTGTTATTACTGATTTGTTCAACATGGACAGTCTCTCACAATTAAACCTTGTTCCCCTTGCGGCTCATCCAGGTCTGCGATTTTTTTTTTCTGTTAAACCCACCTCGACAACTTCCAGATCGCGGTCCCCTTCATCATCGAATGAATCCGGTGCTCCCTCATTCATCTCGGCGTAATCAACCTTCGCCCGCTTCCGTCTAGTCCTAGCCAGCGCGTCCTCTATAATTCCGTTACGAAAGCCTACTTCGTCGCTGTCAGACCGGTCACCTTCGGCCTTCATAAGAAATCACAAACATTTCAATGTAAGCATGACAACCAAACTATTTTACGTTAGAAATTATCCCACAACTCTCTAATGCAAGCGATAAATAGATTTCAATAACAGTTTTGCTCGCTTACCAAGTCATTGTTGCCCTCATTCTTATCCGGCGGTTCTTCCTTGGTCTTCTTTTTTCCCCGTTTACTCGTTCCTTTTGCTTTACCGCCTTTTCCAGTTTCCTTAACCTTGTCGTTCCTTGTTTTAGCAGACCTAGGCTCGCGAGGTTTTTTAATCACTGGTTCATCTTCTTCGTCCTTAGATATGTCCTCTAGTTCGCCCTCCGTATACTCAAATTGCGTTGGATGATCTGTAAAAAAGAATGGATGACACAAATGAATAAATAACACCTAAGATTGATATTAACCAGAACAGAGTTTAACACAAACACATGTTTCGTTGGATTGTTTCCGTACCCTTTTTTCATTATAAGTGTAATATAGTCGCACTATGTAACACAGCGGCTATAGTATACAATAACGTGGAATGTTTAAAACCGCGAAAATTGCTTGTGAGAATAATTTCAGACTTACGAATAGCTTTGTCAACAAGGGACGGATTCGACTTCTCCTCACGCTTGAATTTATTCTTAAGATCTTGACGGGAACGTGTCGGGAAGAACTGGGTCATTAGCGTGAAATCAGTTCCGCAGATCGACAATGCACGGTAAAATTTTGACGTCTCTGTAATGTCGTATCCAAAGCCGCATCCGACATGCGTAGACACAAATAGAAATTGTGGCTTATTGTTGTAAATTGTATGTGCTTAGTGAAACACAGATGGGTGTACGAAGAACAAAGGATACAATCGAGGCTATTAATAATTAGAACCACATATGTAGAATTAGTCAAACAATTATGTGCGTATTGTTTGCAAACAGCGGCACGTGAAAGATTCCTATTCAATCAAGTTTTGTGAATTTTCAATGTTCAGGGTAGGAAATATCGCGTCGCCCAAAGAGTGACCTAAGACAGCGACTTGAAGATGAGCGAGATTTCTCCAAAACAGTTCTATATTAAGATAAAGGCACAAGTACTGCGCAGTATTCTTTAAAAAAATGTGCTGTTTACGGTCAAGATGTATGATAAATGGCCTAAAAATGGTTTAATCGTTTGCGTTCCGGGAGTTTCGACCTGAAAGACGCTATTCGCAGTGGTCGACCATTTACACAAAAAGGTGATGCGAAAAATTACTGCGAAAGTTGGGCAAAACCCACACGGGAATAGAAAATATATTGCCAAGGACTAAAAAATTCATCACCAAAGGGTTTTGAAATATTTGAAGTAAGATACCACAAAACTCGATTTTTGGGTGTCACATGAATTAACGCAAATTCAATGATTATATTTCCATCTGCGAAACTTCACAAAAATGCGACATAATAGAGCAACCGCAATTGATCACGAGAGATGAAAATTAGATCACAATATACAACAATGTGTAAATTAAAAGAATATGTTCTGCATTCATGTGTGGCAAAGCCCACACTAACTACAAAGAAGGTGCTGCTCTGTGTTTGATGGGATTAGAAAGAAATCATACATTATGAGTTTCTGTCGTCTGAGAAAACGATTAGTTCGAACCTTTACAATTAATAACGTTACTGTAGGCCATTGAAGGGAATGGCCGGTACTAACAAACAAAAAAGGCGTTGTCTTCCATTACCACGTAGTCGAACCACGTACGTCTTTAGATACCCGACGAAAATTCAAGGAACTTGGATGAGAAACTTCAATACACCGGCCGTATAGTCAGGATTTTGCGCCGTCAGGCGAATATCTGTTTCGCTTTCTGCAGAACTCCCTTTATAATGTTAACTCTGGCTTAATGGAAAAATGCAAAACTTTCTGGTCACAATTTTTCGGCCAGAAACCACAATTCTACAGTGAGGGAATTATCGTGTTACCAGAAAAATGGTAGAAGGTCATCGATTAAAATGGCGCTTATCTAGTTTAGCAATATTACTTATTAATATATATTCCTTCAATAATAACAACCTAACATTCTGTATTGCGATGTAGATACAAATTTGATGTGACCAAAAAAGCAATACCATTTGTAATATAGTTTGTTTATACATATAAGAGTTGATTTTGTTGTTGCGTTAATATCAATCGTCCGTTACCTCTTGTCGTCCATGTACACTTTTTAGTTTTCTTTGTTTTGAACGAGTCGTACTTGGTCTTGCCCGGTTCTTCAACGGTTACCTTCGAATTCACAACACCAATTTATTGCGTTTAAATAAGACAGCGTTATAATAGCCACCGCAAATATGCCACATATAGTTAACGATTCGAATGCAATCTGCTTAAAAGTGTATTTTCTCGAAAGCCTTGTTGCCATTTGCATACAGAAAGTGAAGTATTACGATTAATATCAAATTCTGTAATTGCATATTTATATGGGGCTGAAGGCAAGCATATTTTTGGTGCTACATAGCATTTCACCAGAATACATACGACGCGCTGTAAATAATAATTCATAAACCCTTGCGAGCTAAATTTCGTTACACATGAAACCCTACCAATACAGTAAGTTCCATCGTAAATAGTTCAGTACCTAAATAAATAAATGTGTCGAGTTTTACTTCCATTACGTCAGTTGAGCATTGCTTCACAGTCTCACCTTAAGATTATGCCTTTGTTCCTCTGGGTTAGGTCGCCTGATAACGAGTGATGCTTCATCTATCTGAATTGAGCCATCAGCACCGACGACTACTCGTGGCCCGATCACCTCTTCTTCCTCATTATCACCTGCTTCAACCTGTGGCGGTGTGCCGACGTCACCACCAGCGCCGGAACCCTGAGCCGAGTCTCGCGTCGACTCATCTTCGAGTTCCGGCTCAAGTGACTCCTGCAAATCGCCTCCAATAGACCCATTTTGTCGACCTAGTTCTTTGTCCTTGCCGCCCACTGCTAACTTGTTTTTATGTCGAGTCATTGGCGCGCCCGGTGGATTGTAATAGATGAGATCTAGCATTGTTAATTTTGAAGTGTCGACAGGCTCTTTGACTTTGGCAAACTTCCGCCGTGAGGCGATCAACATTTCACGGAACTCGTTCGCTTTACGAGCAGCTTTACGTTCGAGGCGCGAAGGCAGTGATGCTAGGGGGTCGGAGTCATTTTGGTCCTGATGCGATCTGTGATCAAAAACGAGCATGGTGAGTCAAGTCGAAAACTCATTGAAAACGGGTCAATTTATAAGTATTACTATTATTAGTATTGCGGAATTTACGATTGTATGCATATGACTGTATAATAATTCACGCTTATATTGTTATCTCACCCTACGTAACTTAGTGATTAGGATCATCTACCATGAAAAAGTAAATCTCGCTTAAGCATAAAACAATGCATAAAACAGGTCTCTAATATGTGAAAACGTATACAACCACATAAATGTTATGCCTCATTTAGGTAACTACCTTAAAAAATCAAGGATTTCAATTTAGAAAGTACATTTTCATTTGTTTTATGCCATTACCTGCTGACCTTCGGCACTCTCTGTTTTTTAGCAGGTTCGGCGAATTTTGGCGCACTTTTTTCCTCCCTAGATAGACTAGCTTTATCGACGTGGATATCATCGTGGACAGTTTCAATGACTGCTATTTGCTCTTCCTCAGCTCTCTCTTTCGTGCAGTTAGTGTCCGCCTTTTTGATAAAAAAAAAAGAAAAATTTCCTACGGAACATGATTAATAAATCCCAATAATTAGTAATTCAATTATTAAACTTTTTTTTTAAAAGTTTTTTATTAGTAACCCTTTTGAATAGGGTTCAAAGATAACACTTCGTTAATTCTTGCAACCACCTTTTAAAAATGCCTTTGGCTGCATCCTTGATTATTCCATACTTTGCAGCGGCAATTTTCCGTACTTTCATATTTATTTGAATTCCTTCGAGCAATAAGGAGTAATATACAGTCAACTAAGGTAACTACTACGGCTAAGGTCTAAAAACAAATAATTTTTTTCGAGAATATTCGACATTAACGACAAAGCGGCATAGAGCACCAAGTATTCTTGGTGCTCTATCAAAGGACAAAATGACGCAATTCTCATAAAACTTTTTGGGAATACTTCCCAAAAGGTGTAAAACTGTTCAAAACTATAATGGAACAAAAAAAAACGATTTATTTTAACTCCTCGTCGATGTGAAACGCAAATGGAAACCGTCGTTCAGTGTTCGATGAAATTTTAGCATTCTGTCGTCGTAACCTTTATCACCATTTGATTACTAATCAGCATTTGACGTTCCCATAATTAAATGAGAATTGTCATTAAGGTTTCAAGAAGCATATAACCGTCAACACCACAATCTCCACTATAAGCTATTCGCACACGAATAGTGATTTTACTAAAAAATACTCATGATGAATCATTTCGAAAAAATTACCTCTTCTTTAGGCTCCTTCAAGTAGCCTTTGGTCCATTATTTCAAAAAACATTCGCGCTATCCTGGTCCACATACAGAAGGTTCGGATATATCAATTAGAAGAGATTTAAACTTACGAGCAGGCCATGATCTTTGTGAGTCTGTGGCGTACCTTTGAACTGGTTTCTACATGCGGCGCGAAGACATTTTCAACAACAGATTCTGGCAGAGTTAGCGTTGACGCTGGTGTATTCTTTGGTGTTAAAGGCGCATTAGTATGAGGTTTGCTGGGTTTTGGCGGGGGAATACGCGGTCCAGCTCGCTTTATACGCGTGATTGGTTTTTCCTCTGCGTTAATGGGCGTCATTAATTCGGACGTAACCCTCATGTTATCGCATTTCGCCGCCTGATCCACTGGTGCTGTAGGCGTAGTTGGAGTTGACTGCATCCCATTTTCCGAAGCTGAACAACCGGGTAATATTGCGTTACATATAAAGAAAGTTACATTCTTAGATAAAATCATCCGGAAGTTCATAGCCTTCAAAGGCGTATATGTGATAACACATTCATGTTGAAACTTAGCTTAATTACTTTCTTTTTATAATCACTTAAATAATCTAGAATCAACTGCCCTGTTCAATCAGAAATTTACCTATCCGAGTTATTGTGTCCAACTAATAACGATAACGAGATTAGCGAGATAAAAGTTTTGAAGAGCTTCGCGCTTCCAACTATCTTTTTCAGTTTGTGAATCGCCTAATCGAATATTGTATAGGTCCGCTTCTTGTGTCTGTAAAATGAGTATCCTTGTATGAGGCTCAGTATCCACGTTTAGACAAGACACAGATGACAAATAGATGCCCGACATAATTGCAGGACAGACTGTAACCTGTCAAACTGTACAAATCTTTCAATAACTGTTTTTCTTCGATAAAAGAATTATGTAGTACTACATTTAAATTAGAATTAAAAAAATCGTACAAATATCACTATATTATTATTGCTTGTTTCCTTCTCTGCACCATTCAATTTCTGTAACTTATTCATACATAAATCAGAAAAAATATTAGAACGAGTAATACAGCATGTGCGCCCTATGCCCGCTGGTGTGCTTCAGCTGATTTTTGTGTATATCACCTGAGCATAGCACCATAGCAAAAACCAGAATCGCCCCACAACGACTTCGACAGCTCAGATATTACACTCGGCTGGGAGAAACTGTTTTGTACTCACTCCTTACATGCCCTTGTGCATCTAGTATTAACATCCTATTTTTACGATTCCGCCTAATATTGAAACAATTGGATGACAATCAAGATATGCCTCGATATAGCCCAACATAGCCCTGATTTTCTTTGACCCATATATGACACGTGTACTTCCATTCTCGGATGACTGCTTACTCGGAAGATCAATAGTAAAGAACGAGCGTACCGTAACGACACTGCAGACTTCCTTTTTTTGTCATGTAGAAGATTCCATTCGGAATTCTCTGGGCAGAAGCTTTACTCCATTGATCTATTATCGTATTATTGGTGAGTAATTAAGAAGCCTTAACTGCTAGTGGGCTTCTAAACATCTCAAAACAAATTTGTAAAGACGTCGTCATTCTGTGGAACGGAGCGACTGAATAGTGCTTTACTTTTATGAAAATAAATTAGCCTGAGAAGACTACGTATTTCAACGTGTGGGAACTTTTTGGCACTACCTATGGACCGCCAATGGCAATGTAGCATTGAAACAACCCGGTATCAGAGAAATCAGTTTTTCAACCTAAAACTCACTCCCAGCCGATGACTGTTTTACTAGAGCAACTGAAGGCAAACTTTGAGGAGGTGCTGTCGCATTTTCCACCGCAAACGGGGCACTTTGAGTACACGTTGAGGTTGTAGCCGCCACAGGCCTTGCCGCTGGCCCTGCCGCCAAGGGCCCAACCTTTGGCTTAATCAATAACCGAGTTCGTCGCATCGTATTGTATGCAAATTTTACTAGTCACCACTTTCAAACTTGACAATCGGAAAAAGTCACACTACACCCACCACCTTCACACTATAAAATGTACTACCACTATCCAATTTCCGCACACTAGAGTAGAAGCGATATTTTTACGTCGAGACAGTCGAGAGCAAAGCTAACACAATTCGAACTCGGTAGCGCGAAATCATATCGTCATACGCAGAAAAATTATCTGTCCGCTCAGAGTTAATATTAAACGCGAAACTGGGTATCAGGCCGACAACCAGCCTGCGATACTTCACTATCGATCACGCGCCCCGACAACTCCACATTCGTTGAGCACTGGGACTCGAACATTTACCAGCTGAACAATTCGCCAGCAAGGGAGACTGTTTTCTATAAACAGCTCAGTGTGGAAAGGGTGTCAATCATCAATAAATAACATAGTATCGTCTGCTATGCTAGCGGAACAAAACCTGCCAACTTATCTGAGGCATAAACAAAAAAATCGCTAATGCAATATCATAGTTTGCTGGCTGGTTGAGATAAGCATGTGAGAGGTGATTGCTGAGGTTGTGCGTGCCACAATTAGCAAACGAATTAAATGTTATTCTGCAAAATGACTTTAAACGTAAATCGTTCGATTTTAATTATAGCCATGTTTCGTCAAATTGACGACAAAAAATTAAGTATAGTCTGGCGCTACTTTTGAAAACGTTCGAATTTGTAGTTGCTATTCACCTGACGACTTGCCCAATCCTCGACCAGTTGTCCCCTTTCTCGAGACAAAAAGAACTAGATACCCAGCCGAAATACGGAGTGCTCTAGCGGTAGGTAGTTGTGGAAGAAAAATTCCTAGCCTGAGTGGGAAGGTCTACTTGTGTTAGCATTGTGCTAACAGCGAAAATCGTATTAACATTTCTCTACAAATCTAAATAAGTGCTGCATTTTCTTCGCTGCTCAGTAGAGTTAGTATTTTAAAGCGTGCTTGGCATATGTCGTCGGAGTGTCGGCGCTTATAATATAACGTGGTAAATCAGGGTGTTGGTGAAACCGCGAGTTGATTACTCGTTTTGTCAACTTTTCTCGAAAGTGTGTCAGTGCTCCAGTCACAACAATGTTTCGGAAACCCTTTCGGGTGAAGACCAACATGCAATTGAAAGGGTCGGACCGGTGAGTTTACTTATTTAAGTTAAGGAGTTTATTTATTATCTTGTTATTAGATCGACAGCCAATGTTTTTCTCAGCATATAT
>NW_019213921.1:357003-400537 GCF_002532875.2 Varroa jacobsoni | reverse complement strand
GTGTAATCATATGAAATTCACTCACGTGGGTTTATAGCAACTGACGTCAAAGTGCTTGTTTGATATATTTGATACCATTTTATTATTTTATGGGTTCATAAAGTGGATTTATGAAGAGCGTCGTTCAAAAGAGCAGTACATGTGCGAAGTAGATTCATGCACCGCGTGTCTATATAGGATGTATGATACAATAAGCTTGATGTTCCAGTGCCTGATAGTACGTATAATAAAACAAGCTTGACTTTCCCGTGCCTTCGGTGTCTTGTACGCCTTTGTGGGCATATAGTGTCCGTTGACAGAAGCTGTGGCAGTAAAAAGAAAAGCGCGGCTTAGTTGTATTAATAATCCCTTTCTCTTCGTAAAAACTTAGTTTTGTAGCCGGTTCGTTAATCAAGTTCGTGTACTTTCGATTCGAAATGTTTCCAGCAAGAAGTTTCGCAGCAATCTTGAACGATGTTTTCCTGCGACGGTTGATCCTCAGGCATATCCTCTCACGTCAAAAGAGAACCAGGTTACACAGACAAAGCTTGTTTGCCACAGGGGAGAGATTGTGCAAGTGAGTCGTAGGAACTTTTCAAGCATGCCACCTTGGAACGAATTGTTAGATTTTAGGATAATTAGCAAAGTTAAACGCGGAACAAATTTAGTTCACAATGCTGTCGCTGTATAGTACTACAGGATTTTCAGATACTTAGCTAGGTGTAGCGAAGTTATCCAAACATCAAATTTCTTTAGCAACAAAATATATTATTTTATCAACATAACGGGGTCATTATGCATGTAAACGACTGCGCTGTAAGAATGACATAATAATCTAGTTCTATATTAGGTAAATGTGCAATTTTCTTATGTTGATTTAACACCTTATCCTAGAGGCGTATTAAAAGGTTTTGCTTTAGCGATAATGTGACTTCTGCGCATTCTTAACTACTTAAAAACGGTGTACTCCAGGTCTATTCAATAAACGCTGACCCCGTGGTCTTCGAGTACCTATCCAAATGGTTCTTAACAGTGTACGCCATATGGAAAGCCCCATCTGCTGTACCAGTACTGCTTACGTGGGAAGCGGTCATTCGTAAACTTTCCAATGGCGCGGACCTAATGATTCCTGGTGTGGTAGTTCGGGACGAAAACCGTGATGCTTATATGGGCCTTTCAGTAAGTCTGTAATTTTATTATTTGATAACAAAAAGGTACGAATGAGATGAATTCCCTAGGCTGTTTTTTTTTTTTTAAATATCGAATGCTAGCCACAGTTATAATATCAATTGTAGGTATATAATCGACTACCTTAATCAGCTTTAGGCGGAATCAATTCTTGTTTATCTATGGAACTCTGGGTTAAAGATACCTTTGTCTTTGTGTATTCTAAATGCTTTTCATATGATGAGTTCAGAAGGGAGATGTTGTACAGATCCGTGTCGTCGGATGCTCTCAAGCGGTAGCTATTGGCGTAATGCTGATAAGTGGCAAAGAACTCGTGACGAACCAGAAAGGCAAGGCTGTACAGGTAAGAGTTGCAGGCCAAACTTACTCACCTAGCTGGCACTTCTTTTCAGCAGTATTTCAATCATTCGGCGAAAGATTCTCCTTAACGTTTAAGAAAGGAAATACTAGCTTTGTTGTAGTTTATTTCGGTAGTCGTGGCCTCGAGCTGTCGTTCCGAAATTTTATGAAATGTCTGTTCTGGACCATTGCTTACATTGGCGCCAGAGAAGCAGTGCTAGTGTTGACTTTAGCACTATTCACTAAACGAAAGACAACAAACGATTCTTCCTTTTGGTATACATTTAACTACGTCACGTACGCTACAGGTTGTACAAATATATGGGGATCATCTGTGGGAAATGGGTTCGAAGACGGCCATTGACTTTAAGCACGACCTCGGCGATGAAGAAAAGCCAGTTCTTAGCAGTGACGAAGACGTCGAAGAGACTGAGCCAGATGGTGATAAAAAAGAATCATGTGACGATAACGTCGCAGGAGATAATGGAGAAACCAAGGAAAACAAAGAAGAACAGGTTAGCACTTTGAATCAAGAAACTTGTTTTTAACGTCACCGTTTACCGTCGAAAGCAGATAGTCGAGCAAAGATACATGCCCTTCAATCACTAGCTAGAGTTTGCCTATAGTGCATAAGGATGCTGATCATCACTTGGTCGCAGAGGGTTGTAATATCATTTATGCCTTGCCTTGGTTAGGTCCCGGCGGAAGATGACAAGGAACTGGGAAAAGCGCTTGAAGAGATGAGAATTAATGAACCCCGAGATCCACAGGAGCGAATGGATGATTTGTTGAAAGAGTGCTTTCTCTCGGCGCTAAAGAGTTCGCATAAACATATCCAGCTACCAATTTTGACTAGCATTTTTTATTCCAACTATGTAATGGCATGTGCGCCTGATGGACAGGTTGGTATGGCATGCGACAATGGCGATATTAATTATTGTCATTTGAGACATACATTGATATGATTATTATTATAAGGTAATGCAAATCGATGACTAGGAGTGAACCGCTGAATTGGATACACCAAGAGCAAAATTACAACCGGGTTGTGTAATTTTAATAACGGACTACTGAAGGTTTTATCATAGAACAACTTCTTAATTTCTAGAATCCAAGTTACTAAAGCTTCTTTTGTTCGCAACAGATTTATTCAGAAAAAGAAAAAGTGAGCGAAAAAAATTGCGGCTCTAACGAGGAAACAGCTTTGTTTTTTATATGCGTAAAAAACCATTGTGCCTTAATACAACTCCAATTTGTGGAGATGTGGTTCGACTAAACCAGTGGCTGTATAGATTATTACGTAAACGACAATGGTTACATTTTCCTTGTGTGTATAATATCCTTAGAAGGATCATTACTCAATGCGCATTTAAGCATAACGTGTGTGCCAACGAAAGAAGTTGAAAAAAAAGTAATTTTCAATTAAAAAGCGTCGTAATAAGATGCACTCGTTATTTATGTTTTAATCTACTCCTGTGGTAAAATTTGACTAATGACCAGCTTCTAGCGTAAATTTACGAGCGTGCTCGCAATGTCCATAAATCTCTAATCGACTGTTAATTACAGACTGTTGAAATTAAGAAGAGTTCATTTAAGAAGGTGTCGAAATTTTTGGCTGAAATGGAAGCGCTTAATTACATAACGATAAAAGAGGAAAAGAAGGGAGTTGAAATGGTGAGTAAATTAGCAAATGTAAAACTATCCTAAAGCTATACTTATGGCGGAACCGGACATCGCATTTGAAACACTCAAATATATAATGATGCATGCCTGCTTTGCACTTTAATCTGTCTTAGAATGTCTGTTTTAGTTTTTAGGAGATACGATAACTTCATGTTTCGTATGACTTAAACTTTCTGAACTCTGTTTTGTAAAGTCCAGTAATTCTTGACGCGATTGGCCCGCCATCGCATTTGAAACACTCAAATATATAATGATGCATGCCTGCTTTGCACTTTAATCTGTCTTAGAATGTCTGTTTTAGTTTTTAGGAGATACGATAACTTCATGTTTCGTATGACTTAAACTTTCTGAACTCTGTTTTGTAAAGTCCAGTAATTCTTGACGCGATTGGCCAAACTGGCAGGCTGTGTCTTTTATTCTGAAAAATTAAATTTTTTTCAATAGTTATTTAGGTGAAATTCTGCAAACGACAAGAAGGTCAAAATATGTACACAACTAAAAGAGTTAAATATCCTTTTTTTGAAGCTCCGTTTTTAGTAATTATTTCTTCTGCGCATTGCTTATCTCTTCTTCATTGTTTATAGGGACGGACAACAGATGTCATATTCCAATAACAAATATATTAATTAAATGTGTTGCTTAACAAACTAAGGTGTATACACATGTCGTAATAACAGATAACAGGCATCAACGAGGAGCTTCTGTCTTCACTTCACTTAAAACCAGAATTCCATCCAAAGACAAAGGAGGTCAGTTCGACAGGAGAATCATCTTCATACCAAATGCCCGAAATTCGACAAATTTTTCTTGTTACTGCCGAAGTATTACCAATCATTAAGGGATACATGTGAGTATTTTTCAAAAGTTCGAAAATAAATAAACTGAATATAGATAATGATTGGTCCCAAGTTTGTACATAATCGTTCGTCTTATCTTCGTTACTATAAACTGTGTTTATATATATATATTGCGGTCAAATTAGGGAAAAGTTTGGCGGATTATTTGTCGTAACATATATGCATTCATCGGTTACTCCTGAAATTATTAAAGCCAGTCGCTTTGAGAAAATGAGATTTTGACAATGACGAATAACAGTGCGTCGTTTTTGTAATTTGAGCCAAAATTGCTTATTATCGAATCATCCTGCGCTGGGCAAACCCAAGTGAAAAAAGATTCGATAATAGCTTTACGGTCAGCAGAATGATCAAAAAACTTCATTCTTTTTTCTAACATCAACGGATTACATTAATTTCTGTTTTATTCGGCTTCTGAGAAATCTGAAAAAGACTTGTACACACCTACGTTTTTGATATATAAATTAACAGTCATTTTAGATAGTAGACAATCAACTGCCAAGTAGGTTGTGCAGATGACCTCCAATAATTAGTTTAAGAATTCTCTTGTTTCTTGTTTGTCCATTTTGAACTCTCTAGCTGTTTTGAGCTTATTTGATCCGGACAATCGTATGTACTTTGGGCCCTCTGTCAGTCCAAAATTTCGCTAGAATTCGTTGTGTATGGCGTACCAGAGCGAAATTTTAGCGAGTTTACACCTAGCAATATCGCGTAGATATTGTAGAAATAGACGTATAACTGCTAGTGAAAAGTAATTTTATGGAATAAAGAAAGAATATTTTTAAAATGCTTAATGAATAGGTTAGGTCCCGATTTGAAGCTGCAATTGCCTAAATGTAAATTGTAAAATTGAATAGTAATTATATTTAATTTCCGTTGACATATCCGTTTTTGTTTATGGAAAGAAGGCGTAAAGGGTTCTTAATTTAAACGCAGCATTCTACTCATAATTTGCAGATATATATATGTTGATAATTTCTATATATCTTCTATTATCGCCCCTCGAGTCAGGGACTTTTTGTTACTAACAAAAAAAAAAACTGTGAAGTGCTTATTCAGCTCTATTGGGGTAAGCCAGTGATGCTCGGAAGCTGTGATCACAAATACATAATTCTCCATGCATAATTCTCTCGTGCCTCTTCACCTACAGATTACTGCCATTTATCAATATTAGCTCCTATGTTCTTCTAGCTAACCGTGCAATATAACAAAAGAGGCTCTGGCTGGCAACCTGGTTAAGCAACTCTGCGAAAAAAGTGGCTGATTTTGCGTTGATTTTAATCGCTTGATCGATGACTAGATGCGGGTTGATTTTTGCCGGATTCATGCTAAATCGAAATCCATTGCACTACCCTATTGGCACATTGGATTTATGATTGAGACTCGGTCTTATGGTATGACCGTTATCGCTCACAGTTATCGGCTTTTTTTTTTATATTTGATTAGTTTACTTACATAAAAGCAGCTTACATATTATGACTTGAACATTTTTGCTACAAAATGGGCAAAAATTTTAATCAACCAATAACAGCGACGTACCGATTACCTATCTGCCAAATAGCCACATCAGATATGTGATTTAATCAAATAGTGAATTTTATGAATTTTACGGTTAAGCAAATGGTTGAGTATTGGTTGTCTCAGGAATGGCAATTCAGCAACAATTATTTTTTAAGTTACTATGTCTTTGTACTTTGAAAATTTGTATCAAATGTGTGGGTAATTTATCTACTGGAGGAACCTGAAATATTAGGTGAGTTAAGTTTGTCTGGTTTTCTATGTAAATATAACGTTGTCTAATTAATAGAGAAACGTTTATGTAATATGAGTCAAAAGCGTGTTTTAGCTATGTTATCCAATATGGCAGTTAATTCAATCGTATCAATGAAATGCGAGGTCTAACTCGGGACTTTCTACTCAGGTGAATCGACATGGGGAAGAAGCAATCGCCTTTTGAGATTACACACTTCTCGACTATTGTTGCACTAACCGTTTTTTCGATAAGCGAAGTTAGCGATGGTTCGAGTTTGGGCTACGTCGCTAAGTACGTCCCAGCTTCATAACGCGTGTCTTGCGGTGTAGGTTATTTTTAATTTACAACAATTGCTTTATGTATATTTACTGCATATTATGTTAGAGCGAACTTCTCGGCATGGGTTGCCTCCGTTGTAAACCTTCAGCATGTGACACGGAGGAACTTTGCTGAGATGAGCATCGTGCTATCTGCCACCATCTTGGTGTCATGAAATCTGTCTCAGTATATCAAGCCTATATGACTACTAGCAGTAGTTATGATTTGTTATGAATTCCAGTGAGCTACAAACCCAAACGAACAAATGTGCATCGAGATGTATAACGGAATAGCTGTCCTATCTAGACCTATTTTAAACCCTATCCATGTTCCGCTGAATAGGCGCTATCCTCAGTGCTCGTGCACACGCAAAAACCGCGCTAGCCGGACACCATCCGCAGTTGAATGTTTAATCGATGCAGCTGGCTGTAAAAAAATACTATTGCCCTGGGGTAGGTACTGCTGTGCCGACGAATGCAATGAGCCATGATGCCAGAAAGACAATAACACCTACGAGTCCACTGATTACGGGACATTATCTAAATAATTACTGCCGGGTTCAGAATTACGAATATCGTCGTTATGTATATGACCCATACACATATCAAGGAAATGCTTATAAAGAGCCGCAGTCATATGGCAACTATAGCAGTTATTTTTTCCGGGATCAACATCAGCTTCTCTGACAAGAGCAAAAAGTAGTTATGAATTTAATAAGGTACTTGGTCACCACGATCAATATGAAGTAGGTTTAAGTTCTTATAAACACCAACATTTCTACCAATCGGCAGCGATTTCGTCTATACCGCCTCAGAAAAATAAGGGGCACTTTTAAGAAGCCCCATAATAGGCCAAACGGAACGGGTACAGAACAACCGCTGATATTTGTGGGATCCCAAAAGATTTTTTCTCCATATCACCGAATAACGTACGCTCCCGTTCATCAGGAAAATAGTAACATCACGGCTCCAGGAAAAGATTAAAAGGAGCAGATCAACAGATTACCATCCAGAATATCAATGATAATCATTAAGATCCCGCAAGATTTATTAACCAAGTCATTTCCATTTGTCGGAAGGATATCCGACATATTCGTATATCATTATGGGTTTCCTGCACCTTTTCCTTTTCCTGCACCAGTCCCTTTCCGGACTATTCGACCTTATTCAGGCTATTCAGATAAGGACCGCAACAGCAATTAATTGAGCAACTCATTCTTCCGCAACCGTTGAGCGATTGTGTAGGACAAAGGTCTCCATTTGTAATACAAGCCTTGCCTTTAATGCCTCTAATGCTGGCATCCCTCTGTGCTTTTCATCCGCTTTTCTGACATTCTTCTGTTCGAATCCCTTGGAAACAGTTTACTTACAAATGTATATTCTGCATTGACTCCACTTAAGTTACTTAACTGGAGTTTCACCATGCAATACAATAATGAACAAAAACGGCTTTATTCAATTTGAAGATGTAGTTGCGATGAATCCCCACGAAAAAGCATATGGCCGAGCTGTCTAGGCTATTTATAGAACCACAAGCGAAGACAAATACAAATAACCCTGTCGCTTTGACAAATCCGTGCAGACTGCAAATGGCTTTCCATAGAAATATTGATTAAGATCAAATCACCTTATCTATCTACTATTTGTGACTTGGACGACAGACTCGTTTACATTTATTTTAACGTTTTGGCATGTCGAAGAAGGCAAATGGCATTGCAAAGCAACTGTTAGCAAATTAATGCTCTTCGTTTATGAAAGCGACTGCGAAAACTGCACTTAGTGAACTTCTTACTGCATACCAAAGAGGCAAAAAGCACTATACATTGGTTTTAGCTGCTGCTATTAAAAACAAAATTTGCAAAGAAAAAAAATTTTAAATCAATAAAGGTTGGAGCCATCAAACCATAGTAATGTGCGCTTTTTTACATTGTTATATCTCTATTTGATGATTCTTGTGTTTTTCTTCTTCATTACTGAAGGGTTAGGAGGAATATTTTCCCTCTTTTCTGTGTCGTGCCAGTAACCCGACTCTTCACTAGATTATTAGCACTACATTGATGTTTTCATATGATTGAGCTCATTAACTTAAACGAGTCGAACTATAGTTCGTCCTTTTTATATATACTCACAGACGTCAGCTCATCTGACCGTTACTTCACAGTTCCGGCGGAAAACCGATAGCCGCAATTAAGGACTTTAGACTAACGGCTGTAATCGGCGCGAATCATATTCGTCCCAGAATGACGTAAACAATCACATTATATGTTATACAAACAAAAATAAAATTTGTCTGGTATTTTTTTTACAACACACGACTGAATTCGAGTGCGCATCAGCAGTAAATTTAATTGGCGATGGAACTGCGACTAGAATGAGCGTTATAATTACAAGAGCTATAATAATTAAAGAAACCGATCCAAATGAAGTATTAATAATCAATGTATATTGTCCTTGTAGGAAAGGTTCTATAATTACACTGGAAGATATCCGACTCCAAATCAAGCAGTACGTCCAGGAAAATAATTTACAAACAGCGGACAAACGGTAACTAGCACAACGTAGCACGTTCGCAAACCCTCGGTTTTCTTTTTTAACCCTTAAAACTTAGTTTTCTTTTCCTTATTATTTTAGTCAACAGAACGTTTTTCGCAATTTTCATTGCTGTGGACGCGTAAATGTCATGAAGCAACAATAAATGCCATGCGTGTTCTTTAAGTTTGTGTAATTAATTGACACATTGTTTGTTGGGTATCCTATGTTTCTAGACGGATATTCAAAAACATACGAACAAGGCTAAGTATACTGTTATCTCTTGGCTACTGATTCTCTGTTCTACTGTTCTATCATTTATTGCTCTTACTGACCCTCTTCAGGATTGTCCAACTGGAACCAATACTCGCCCGAGTCGTACTTGCCAAGAATGAGTATGACACACAGGTTACCTGGGAGACTCTCAATAGAAGGTACAGCTATCCTTCGAAAGCCTATATATAATTAACTGTACAAATAGAAATAGTTTTTTTGGCCAAAAAAATGTTTACGCCTTAAACATTGCCGCGGAACATCAGGCAAAGCCTTTGTAATCTATTTTGTTGTTACGAGATGGGAGCAATGTGTTGTTAAATTTCAAAAAGGTAGTTTTCATAGTGTGGTTATTAAATCTGTAGGACTTTGACTGGCAATTTAACTATATGTATATATTCATAAATATATCCTCAGCTTGAACTTTTACTATTTCAATAACTGTACTTAAAGAAAAGTTTTTCTTTGAACAGACTCGCTTCCGAATTTACAGAACATGTTTTCTTTTCAAGCTATGCTAGTGAAAGAATTTTAAAGACGTGTGGTCAATGCTAGGGGGTTACCGGGCATTTTAGGAGCCAACGCACTCTCGCCGCTATCAAAAAGTGATTTACAGTAACAATGTAAATCGTTCCACTAATTTGATATTGTACTTCTTTGTCGGGTATTACTGTCTATCATAAAAATGTAGGATTCTTTCAAAGTGTCAGTCAGCGTACGAGATCCGCGTGCCCAACAGGGAGCCGATTATAAAGAAAGGAGCGATTGAGCCCATCACTATCTCTGTTGCCACGAGGTGTGGCAACAAAAAGGTATTCAAATAAATAGCCCATTGTAGCAGCAGATCTAAAAAATCGTTCTGATCATGCTTGTAGATTAAGGTTTTGTTGTTTAAGAAAACAACATTCGATTTTTTTCATTTCCGCTTGGCGTTTGTAGCTTGGAGTGCATCATAGCTTTTTGTCCTGAAATCTTTTTAAACATGAACATGGAAGCCGTCTGTTGTGCGCGTTTATGGTTACGTAACGTCTAAACGTTTACCCGTTATTTACTATTCTTCTCATCATATCTCCTGTTGGAAAAATTTTGCTAAAGATATTTTGCTGATAACTTATTTACTACTGATTGATGACAGCTGCCTTACTAGCATCCCAGCTTTTATCGAGATGGGTTTAAGCTTCGCGAATTCTTAAAGAGCAAGGTTCGCTTAGGACGAAGTTAAGCTAAAATACATCAACCCCAAGTTCTGATACTTAATAAAGGCAACACATTCGTGATTTTTTCCAAAAGGGCATTGTAATATATTCTTATTTCTAATTAAACAGGTGACCTTAATTCACGGGTTTGAGACATTCGGTATCGATCCCGCGCACTTCGCCCACCAAGTACAGATCGGGGTATCTGCCTCAACAACCGTTTCTCCAATTAGGGCAAATAACAAAGGATGGCAACAGGTGCTGATCCAAGGAAACCAAGTTCTTTTTGTTGGCAAACTGTTATTAGGTAAGAAACTGATCGTTCCTTGATAACATCGCAGTAGCTCTTCTTATTAAACAGCTTTCAACAATGGTTTAGGGGATTAAAGATCACGCTTTTTTAAAAACGATAACACAAAAGGTTGAAAAGTCATAGATTATATTGCCTTCGTTTATTATCCTAAATAAATCTCTAACATTCTATATTTTGTCGTGACATTAACAAAGCATCGACTTAAAATGTGCGCTCTATTTTGTATTACGATAACGTGATTGGGCGCAATAATTTGCGCATATTGCGTTATACATACGCAACGAGCTTAAAAACATCTTCTAACATCTCTTAGGAGCCAACGCACTCTCGCCGCTATCAAAAAGTGATTTAGAGTAACAATGTAAATCGTTCCACTAATTTGATATTGTACTTCTTTGATGGGTATTACTGGCTATCATAAAAAATCCTCTAACATCTCTTGGTACCAATAACTAGACCGTAAAGGTTGTGTCTATGGAGGTAGTTTATTGATCTTACATAAATACTATTTTAATCATCAAATTCGGATCTTACACCGATGCTATGTTATGAAACTCATTTAAAAAGCGGGTTGAGGAGATTAAAATCATATGGTTATTATTCAAACACATAATAAGGTCTTAATAATTGCTATGTTTATTAATGTTCTCTTCTCGCGCTAGTTGGTATATATTCTAATCAAGGCGTTTTGTTTACTTATATTAACCGACTCAACATTTTTTTCATATTTCGCATAAGGACATTATCACCTATCTTAACTGGCTCTCTATTTTGCATCCTAAACTTCACTGCAGTGAGCCTATCAGTTATCATCCGCCATTGCGAAATTATATCATCCCTACGTGTTTTTGTGCCACAGACAAATCATAATTTTTATGTTACTTCCCTATACACCGAAATTTCTGTTGTTTCGAAATAATTCGGCTGAATAATTCCTTGTCGATTTGCTTTTGTCCACATTTTACCTGATCTTTCAGAAACGTACAAGATTCCACGGAACTATGTGCGAGGCCTAGAGCTCGCGCCGAAGAAAAAGTAAACACAGATTGTTAGTTCCGAGCGATTATTTTGGGCCTGGGTCGCCTGGTGAGGACCACATTGCCCCTCCACAGGTGAATTAAAGACAATTAAAAAAAAAGCAGAAAGAAATAAATTACATCATTTTGTTCCTATTGTTCTAAGACTCCTTTTTCGCCAACCCTAGTTAATGCCTGCTTGTGGGAGTACATTTAAAGTCTTTTAAGCCTTTCCGTTAGGATATTTCCCGTATAATAAATTTCGTTCATGATTATTTTCTTGACCTCTGAATTCTTACTTGTCTGTTCGAGTAGAGGCTTTAATATGTCGTTTCACTCTAGGAGCCAATAATCTACTCTTGCGCATTTTCGCAACACCATCAGCAAATGTAAACGCATCGAATACCCTCGATAGGTCGTTAGTAGGTCCAAAAGTACAGTAAACCGCTGTCTAGGCTAGTAGGAAATTATGAACCCGGCATCTTGTAAGAAAGTTTTGTAAAATTGTTTTGAGTGATTAAACTTCTTTAATTTGCACACAGAACAACGAATACGTTGTCGAGCACAAACAGGAAAGATCTCGGACCAAAGATTGAGCATTTCACAGAATCCTTATCTTGAATTTTTTTCTAGTTTCATCATTTACTTTTCCCCTTGTTGCACCGATTTCATCAAATTTTCAATCACTTTATATACTGCAAATTGAAACCTATTTTTTCCAAGGTAAGCGGTAAAAAACATCCTACTAATTAATTACACCAAACTGATATTAGCTCAGAACATGGGCCATTACAGATTTTACCAGCAGGTTTATAAAGTCCATGGATTACAAGGTTGGGTTCAATGTAATTTCAATTTCTCTTCTACTACCTACTTATCGATATGTTAAACCACAATGCGCATGTTACATATAGATCTATCTAAGGGACCATATTACGACCATACGATGTTCTGTCTCCACTTCTTTCGAGGCTGAATAGCATATTGAACCATCGATACAATCGACACACGGCGCAAGGTACGGCGCGGCTAGTTTTATGGTCGGACTTTCTTAACATCGTTGGGTTATACAGCTAACAATAGACTTTTGCTTGCGTGCTTTCTGGCTTTCAGGCCTTGGAGAACGCCAATTTCAATACTGGCACTCGATGCGTGTTTACATACATACGGTGCTATTAACATTCCGTGCCGTTGCGAGCAGATTTGATTAAAGCTCTTTAGTAATTAGTCGCCTAGGCATAATCGACTGCTCGCTTTCTTTGCCATTTGTTCCCGTCTGTTTGCTACTAGACTACTGATGTACACTGGTTCGTTTGCAGTTGCCGATGGTATTTTGATTTGATGGTAGGTTCCCATAGCTGGTTTGTTCCCGTTACCATTGTCGCTGTAAATGTTGACTCGATTTTGAAACGACGGGCTTTTATTGGTATTGCTTATTAGCTTGTTGATGCTGTTCGTGGGTGTTATCTCGCCTTTTAGCGCTGTTGTTTCGATATATTAACTTGGTTTGTTGGTTCTTTATAAGCCGGGAGCTGGTGTGACGGCACGGAGTTGAACCTTTGTTCAACAGCTCAGCCACTGAGCGTGTACACTCGACGCTGTCAGTGACCTTCGAATAGCTTTTGGCCGCCAGTTTCAACAGCCCCCTGAATGCTGAGAGTTGCGGGGGAGGACACTGTATGGACGGAGGTAGGGTTGCATATTGCTTGTTGTCTATGTGAATGAGAGTGTGTGTCTAAATATTGATATAATCAATTGTTGTGCGCAATTGTTGAGCAATTGCCAGACTGCATTCGTTACGTGTGATTGTACTGCGCTAGCGGTAATACGTTGCGTCTTTTTCGTACAACAATTTTGCTCCCTTTGGCAGCACATTATTGGCTTTACGCAGTACAGAGGGACCAGCATACTCTATGGGTACAACACACGTGGCTACACATTGAACATTACTCTGGATGAAGAGGATGGCACTGAACTGGCTTTCGTAGAGATGTAGTCTTGTTATGTTTGACGTGGTTTATTGTCGTTTACGTTGACGATTGACGTCTACTGTCAAAGGAAGTGGCCTAAAGAGATGGCTTAATAAGCACACGAGAACTGCTTTAGTAAAGGTGCGCCGTCTAGGTCAATAGTTCCAGGAACTATCTTTTCTTATTTAGTGGTAGAGCTCAATATCGAAATGTTGTCGCTCTAACCCAAACAATGATTGACAATGCTGAAAAACGTAACGCATTGATTCAGGTGCACTTATCCTTTTTTGTTCGCTTGCCATTCTCCTGATCGCTTCCTCTGCGCCGTTCCAAGCGCCACCGCCCGACATCCGTAGCGGCGACCCACAAAAGGATGGTACGACTCTCCTCGTTCCATTTTTAAGACCTTGCCTCCATGTCTTTTTGTTCTTCACCATTCTGTGAAGGAATTTTGAGAGAGAAGGATGATGATTTCTCGCGTCTGCATTCAGTTGGTTTCGCATTTACAAAATGCAAAATGCACACCGTACTTGCTCACCACTTTCGAATTCTCCATAAATCTAGTGAATGAACTAGTAATAATTCAATACTATTATTAATTTACATATTATAGCGATTTGCGGTAAATCATTAATCGTTGCTTTTAAGCTACTTGTCGTTCTCTCTCAAAGCCCACCGCTCGCTTTTATATAATTTCGGTCTTTTCCATTTCCCCTATGATCATCATCATCGTCTTTGTTGTTCCAATCAAAGCAAATTTTTCAGTTACTCCCGGAGAGTCGTATCGCATCTCCTCTGTTCTGCGTTGCTTTAATGTTGATTGAAGTTGTTGCGTTTCTTTATTTGTTTCCTTTTCTGCTGCTGCTGCTGCTGCAGCTGCTGTTTTTACAGCCGCTGCAGCTTGCATTTGTTCCTGCATTGATTGCTTGTTGTCGCATTTATTTGCAGGAGTTCGATTGCATTTGAGCATCATGAATACCGTTAGCATTTCATTGTCACCAACCGACTGGCGAGATGATAACCGTTCTGGTGACAGGCTGGTTGATCATAGGTAGTCCTTTCCTTCGTACACACAGTGCCTCTTGCTCTCGATCCTCTGCTCGTCGTCTGTTCCTCTCGCCTCTGGTGTTTTTGTCTGTCATCATCTTGTTGTTACTGCTTGCGTCTTCTTGTTCGTGTCGTTGGCTTTCTTTTTTCTCGTTAAAGCATCTCGCTGTGTTTTAGGTTTAGACTCAAATCCGGGCTCCAAGAGCCGTTCCTCAGGGCGCCGATGCTGGCTCACACGAGGAGTCGCTTATACTCCTGGAACATGCCCGATTTGCGTATGCCTTCCCAGATCTTCGTTGCATACTGAAACCAGTGGCGTTCGCTAAAGATGCCGGCCTTCAGCTCAATGAAGTCGTCATATGGCATGCTTAGTACCTGAAATCGTGTATGCAGATAGAAATAATGGTATAAACGGTAGTTTCAGGAAAATGATGCAGGTGAAGTAAGACGCATTTCCAAGGGATATCAAGTAGTAAACGTGCCTGTCATAGATCAGGCAGTTGTCTTAAGGACTACATACCTTCGACAAAAGTTCTCTGGCACAGGTCTCGTACATAGGATCGCTCTTTAATGGCATCTGGAATATGTTCACTGCCTCGTCAGATACTGCTCGCCCGAACGAGTTCGTAACGCCATCTCGCATCATCAGCATCGAATCCTAAAATAGATTGCAAATGTAGAACTCAATCAAACCTTTTACAGTTTCATTGCATGGCGTCATAATATAGACGCCATTGGGTACAGTCCCATTGCCTACAGTGAATAGAGAAACACGCTGATAAGGGATTATTAAAACAAGAAACTGTTTTACCCTGCTTAGCACGCTTAAAGCCAAGCAAAAATTGCAAGACTTAGCAACATTTAGCGTTCACTTTCAGGTGATATGATTTATACGGGCCAAATGTTCACTTGAGCCTTGAGAGGTGCCGGATATCATATAATCGATTTTAAAAAAAATTTTATCATGAAAACATTAGAGTTACTGTACCTGGAAAGGACAGCTTAATATTTGAGTGAATATGGCGTAAATGAAGTCCTGCACTACATCTTACCTTGAATACACGTGCAAGCTGAGCAGCCATCGTTTTGTTCTCCTTGTAACTCACAAAATCGCATTTGTTTTTAACAAACACCACATGAGGAAAGTAATCTGTAATAACATACGTTCAAAAAATCGTAGTGGAGTTAAATTTGCCTTTTTCTTGTTATTGTTCTTGAGGCCGATGATAAAGCTCACATCTAATTCTCTTGTACCATAAAAAACAATCAAGTAAAAATAGAACGTACCTGTAAGGAGTACGGTTGTTTTCTACTTGTAACTTTAATATCTTAAAGTCATCACCTTTACAGAAATTACCTGATTTAAAAAAAATGTAGGTTTATACTCCTTTTAGGTTGATTAAAATTTGATAAGCAATAGAGTGAGGTTCTGAGAACGTCTGACTCTAACCTGAGATATCGTCGTCGAGCATATTTGTGGCAGGACTTCGCGGTGTAGCTGGCTTGAGCATTTCGGCAGACTGAAGGAACTGGGCGAGGTCCCGATCAAGAAACCAGTCGAAGCACACGATTACAATATGACAGACAGATAGAAGAAAGCATGCCGTTTGCAGCGACTCAACCATCACCTGTAACATTAGATCATAAAAAGTAATACTTGAAATTTGTACGTGACGGTGTCATCTATTCACGCAAATTATTAAAAAAACGATAGATTAGCTGAAAACGCGGGATAACATTTATACCTGGCTTTCCAGCGACTGATGATAATCTATTGCACCCGATGGGGTTCTCTTTTCGCTTTGGATAAGCGCATCCATAGCAGACAATGACAGCACAGGCTGAACATCAAGGAGCACGGTGCGGTCGGGGGTGACGAATGCGTCAATTCCGACTGTGCGTGGGCGGCACGAGGCAGTATCATCCGTACGCTCCACCGGAAATGCTGCTCGACCGGCTAACACGTTTAACACATGCGACTTGCCGGTTCCTTGAGGTCCTGTAATAGTTGTTACATGAAGAGCAGCTATCAAATTGATTTCATCCGATAAACTAATTTTGGATTTATCTGTGCTTGGTGCATATTTATTGGGTGATCACGTTCTACACTACACTCTTCATTATTTGTGTGCTGTGTTTTGTTGTTTTATCATCTTTTATACCTGGTGAGTTAAAAACTATAATCTTCAAAACTTAAGCGTACCAATTACCCCGACGACTTTAAAGTAGGCATCGTCAGTGAGATACTGCAGGAGGTCTTCCTCCAGTTCACCATGCTTGTTCAGGAATTTGGCGCGCTGCATCATTTCACCCCGACCATTGCCGACAATACCGCCGCTGCGAACCGCTTCACTAACAGCTTTTGCCGCCAGACTTGACCTAAACAAGAAGAACGTGTTAAGCAAAGTAGCATACGTTTGAATTTGCGCGCGCTTGTATTTCATGTGCAGATTAATGAACAGTGTTTAGTGTTCTGGAGCTAATCCCCTCCTTGTCTTTACAGAATGATGAAATAATAACTTTGAATTAGTTTGAAAAACAGGCGCCCCAGAAAAGCCATAACGTAATAGAAATGCCTGTTTGCAACGCGATTCTATGTTTTTGAGTGAAGTAGATGTTCCGGAAAGGCTACGAATCGAAGTGCAGTGTTTTAACGCTTCCCATATATTTATCGTCAGTGAAGATGTAATCCAACAAGAAAAATTTACGTTTTGCCTAAATCAAGCTCTGAATAAATTCTAATACAATTAATAAAAAAAAAACACGTGGATTCGTCGCCGTAACAAATTTATAGCCAGGCTTAAAATTAAACTATTATTGGTGGGGTCAAACATACTTGGCTTGAAGGCTCGCTACGTTAAGCTGGGGCTTGTGAGGCGTCTGCGATTGTGCAGAAGCAGGCGCGACTCGATTGCTCCTGAGAAGAAGAGGGGATGCTGCGACTGCATCGTCGGTTTTCCGTTCTTCTCGTTTCTCGACGCGGACAACTTGTGGTTCATCCTTGGGTTTGTCCTGAAAATTGGTTGAAAGAACGCTCCAGTAAAAATAGTTATGGCACCGAAGATGATTATCTACCTCATGGTAGGATTTGGGCTCAAAGCAGTTTTAACATTTTATTGCATTTAAAAACTAGTAGCCGGTTCGATGACTTTTTATTTAATTTACATCATAAGGTTCTAGCTTATAGTAATAGCATATCTACTAGTAATACGATATTATTATACACTAAAGGGTAATGCCTACAGTAGTTCTCTGAAATGAAAAACGTCGTGTGTCTAATGCAGACTTGTCCATGTATGAATAGACAAATCCTACCAAAAGCACGTTCACTAGACAACTATGAAATAGTGTGCTTACTCGCTGCGAATCTTTTTTCGCAAGAATGACGACGCCTTTTGTTCCAATATGGTTATTCGATCCAAGAGAACCGATATCATTTTCATTGGCTCGATCACCTCGACCTTCTCGATCTGATCGTTCCGATCTATTATCGCCGCGTTGATCCCTATCGCGTCCATGGTGGCCCCGGGCCCTCCGACCCCGCCGGGGCTCGCCGTTCATCCCGGCAGCCACACCTGTTTAGTCACGTTTCCCCCTTCACGGAAATAAGTTGATTCGCAGAAAGTTCTTATGTTTGTTTCACTGGTGGACACAAAGCGATGGACAGATATGAGTTCCTCTCGTTGTTTGTAGATCCCTAAACACCTTTTAATGGCAGGGAAGCGCTATGATGGAGTACAGGCACTGTTTGGAAGTGGACAGGGGAAAATTAAGGCACTTTTGCTCCTGCGTTGGTGATCACGTTTTGCGAACTCTGTATTTTTTTATTTGTAGCGTCGCACGTCCGTCAAATTTACTTGTCAGCCTTCAATGGGCAGCACTGTCCTAATTTCGCCGTGAAGCACCGCTGGAACACAACGCACTAATGAGACGGGCATAACATAAACAAAACATGAAGGCAAAAGGTTATAAGAGCTCATGGTAGTGCTGACATTTCTACTGAGACCGGCACCCTTACAATAATATTTTTAGACATATTAGCAAAAAAAGATGCTGATGGTCGTTTAGAATAATCCGAATCAAAAAATAATGCTTATTACATACCAACGTAGATATATATATATACACTGAACATCTGCTAATGTACGCAACGATACACACCTTTATCGATTCGTACATTAACTACATTTTACGTACTTTAACGTAACGTACATTAACATTACTATTGTGACAGTAAAATCGGTGCTTTTTGGCCGAGGGCGACCGCGAATGAATATTATTACAATACCAAAAATAATCCGAGCAGTAGTCTGTTGTATGTCCAGTAATTTACTTAGTTTTTTTCAGTTCTACATAAAAACCCCAAAACAGAATCTTATTTTTATATGGAATTTATATGGAAATCAATAATCCTCGTAGTTTCTGGTATATCTTTGGGAAAACGTTTGCGAATTTCTAAAGAATGTTGCCTAATTCGTTGATTTCTTTAACGCTTTAATATTTACCTGGTATTTGCGACAGTGAGATAATTACAAGAGCGTAATGTGTCAATGGTAGGACGGCGACGACTTTGTTGCAATGAAATTACACGGTATAATTGGCTCGGAGGTGTCACAGCACTTGGAACATAATAATAATAATAGATCTGAGCCCGGTAGATTGAACAATGGAAGTAAGGTGATGAATTACCGAAGCCCTGTTATAAATATACTAAAACAGAGTAATGAAATATTACAGTAACGTGACGGAGTGACTCGAACGATGTACTAACTCAAGCAAACAGTGTACCAAGATAACTGAGATGAGGAAACTGATAATCAAACGACTAAACGAGTTCTAGCTCAGAACTCGGCTTCAAGTCGAGCAACTGCATTTATTTCGTAAGTTACGTTCGAGCAAGTAACTGGATAGTGTTAGGCAACCCACTATATGTATTCGATGCGGATTATTAGTGCGAAATGGATGAATTACGTTAACGCCTCCCGGTGCTTATGGGTGAACACGGTCAAATGTTCTACATCTATGCTATTTATAATCTCATAGATCTTCTTGTCGGTCTCAATATTAATACTTGTAATATTAATCTGTAGTCGTTGTATGCGCTACTGTGACCGTACAGTATTCCACGCCCGCGCTTTCTCTGTGCGATTAACGTTCGTTTAAAAGTGTGGCAGTAGATTTTTATTAGCATATAATTCCTCTGTATGTCAAATATCTGCCAACACTGCGAACCGTAAGAGAACAATAATGCTTGTCGTTAAGGAAGACGCAAAGATATGTAGCCAATAAACGTTTTGAGTTTAGGTCAGTTTCTGTTCCGAAGCAGTGTTTCAGCCACATGTATACGTTGTATGCCTTTAATATGAACACAAATGCTTGGAAGTAAATATTGGAGAAGGAAATGCTTACACGCCACACTTAGGTAGCTCTTGCATTTGCACGCTCGGACAGTACTGATTCTATAGGCAGTCTCCATGGAAAGCATCCGCAAATTTACCACGATTGATGAAATCAGCTGACGTACACAAGCCCAAACCGAATTGTCTCACGAACCAGCATTTTAACACTACTCTACTCAGCAGTAATACGAACTAACCGCTCTCTAGCTAAAAATGGTGATCACCGTGGTGGAAAGGAGTAGTGTAATGATGGCAGTCATATGTATTACGCCTTTTACGTAATTCCCGTAACAACAATCAAATTAAATGGGACTCTAAAAGAAAGTGCGATATGGTCTCTGGTACTCAAATCCATTAACAGTTTTTTGCCTCATCGCTTCGTCATTATTATTATTGTTATTATTATTATTCATATTATTACCACCGATGTCGTTGCAAATTCAAAACAGCGATATGTCGCCAGCAATCTCTCGTGGTTACTCCATCAAGTCGTTTCCCGGATGTGCCTGCCACTCTTTATTCGGCCGACCTTGTCATCCGACCGCCCATCGGAAAACGTCGCCCTGCTATTGCACCGACTGACGCTGTCTAGCTCTGGCAAACTGCCTGATGACAACAGAAGACTCATGGGCAACTTGGCGCTAGCGACGTAACCTGACGACTACATCAGTGCACACACTACAGTAAAATAACATCTAAACACATGAAAGTTTTTTTGCAAGAATCTTTAAGCTACACAGGAAGCTTTAATGACAGATTGATCTGCTCAACGAGTGCTTTGTTGTCCAGGTCCTCTCTTCGCTATGAAGAAAACGATCCTTCCTTAAAAAACAACGGGTCAACAGGCGGGAGCAGCTAAGCGAGTAACAGTGGCGGTTATCGCACAAGTCCCGAATCAAGTATGTCTAGCTAACACAGCTGCCTATAGCATTGTTAACACACGACCGAATCCTCTATACTTCCAGGCAGGAGGTTCCAATAGCTCTATACCAGCTCTTTACAGCTGCCAGTCCAACTAAATACGACAACATACCTCTACACTAGCCTTACTGCCACAACCACAGACGCAAGTTTCTAACGCATCACTGATACAATGGTCCCTCTCTACTGTGATGTTCGAAATGGATGCGCTCCAAATCGTATCATGCGCGGGTGGTACGAAACATTTCGAAAAGTAATGGCCCCCCCGCAGCGGAATTTAGGTATTATTTGAGGACAGATGACTGCTGCTACGAGGTACCACATGCGAGGACAACTGGCTCTCTGTCGTTGCGGGATTGCCTATGCACTGCGGCGTAAAGGGAGCGGATAACTTCAGGTTAGGATGGCGACCTGGTACGTATCCCTACCCGTGCCAACTGTGTGGCTCCGCTGATTTAGCGACGCATGATCGATTCATACGCAAACACAAGGACACTGTTATTGAGGCTAAGCGAAATTTTCGCGGCAGCCACGGTAGAGCGCCGTCTGGTGTTGATGAGAATGTTATTGTTTATATGCAGCCATTTCGATTTCTCTCAGTGTGCATGCCGGTGGTGCGTTGATTGAATACTTGACAACTTATTGTTGTAAAACGAATTGCTGCTAAAAAATGGTACGGTTAACGGTGGACATTGTTCAAGGAGCTGCTCAATACATTAATCCAGTAAAAGAGCGGGAGCTGGATTTGAGAGGTTGGTATATTCATTTTTAGGAGAGAAAGCGTTTGCTTGAGATCAACAGAAACAATAAATGCGGTGTAATTAGTATCTCCGATCATTAGCGCAAATGATCGAAATTTACTTTACGGTTACTTTTAGGCAGCACCGCACTTTCATATATTACATGGCATGGATGAGTCCATCGATTAACATAACAGCGAATAAATATACCATCTAACATTATCGAGTTTGTTTTCCTTACATTTTAAAGTTTTAAGAGTGTTTGTACTTAGCAGGAGATTTTTAACTAAATAGGCGTCGTCGACTGGTACGAGTCCGGCTCGTGTATATCGTGTTCGTAAAGCTATGAATGGGATAATTAATTTTTTTTTTTCGAATATGTATATTTTAAGCATGTTCGGTTTTTCCAGCCTATGCTCGAAGTGCATAACTGATCCTGAAGTTCTATCAAGGGGTTCAACCTATTACCTAATGTAAATTTGAACAGATGGTCGTTGTAAAGAGTAATTTTTACATTTGATGTGGAAATTGTTAACGTTTTTTTCCATTACGGTGGGAGCGATTTCGGAAACCGCAGAGCCATCCTGTTGGTAAAATGTTTCAATCACTATGAACAAGTCGAATTTTCGTGTTTCAGGCTACCGTCTACCCGAAATTGAGAATCTGGGAGCAACGTTGGATCAGTTCGACACAATTGACTTTTCTGACAACGACATTCGCAAGTTGGAAGGGTTTCCGTTTCTCAAACGGATCAAGAGCCTTTTATTTAATAACAACAGAATATGGTGAGACTAAGAAGCCCTATTTTTAATTAATATAATTCGTTCCGTTTCAAGGTTTTTTTTCGAGTATGAACCCTAAACCTCTATGTAGTAATCAGAAGTGTTCGTTACGTCATAGATATTTAACTTTAACAGCGGAACCGTGATCTTGCAAGTCTCCAGGATTACTCGACTACATCAAAGACGGCCTACTGAAAATAATTATCGAAGAACTAAAGCCGAAGCTTCTTAATTGGTGTCTCTGTTTGTGTTCCAGTCGAATTACGGAAAACCTCGAAGAACAGCTTCCTTCGCTTGAGTCGTTAATTATGACGAATAACCAAATTCAGAACTTAGGAGATCTTGATTCATTGGCAACAGTCAAGTCTCTCAGGTATCTAAGCGTCCTTAAAAATCCTGTGGCGTTAAAGAAGCATTACCGTCTCTACATTGTGCACAAGATCCCGCAATTGCGCATTCTCGATTTCAAACGAATTAAAATGACAGTAAGTACTGTCTATGATCACTCATAAGTGCAACAGTATAAAGGTATTTATTGTAGGACGTCAACATCTGTTTATATAATGGATAACAGCCTGTTCTCTGAAACATGAGTAGAAACTTTTCATAGTAAGTTGTACTGACTTAACCTGGGAATACTGATGTATCAAAACCTCCTGAATGGCCATTATGTTCGGACTATGTTAGCTTGATGTGAGTGGAAATATTCTCTTGTCAACATTATTTTGAAATAGTGATCTTAAGCGAGATCTAACCTTTGCTTAATTAGAACCTTCATTTTTCGCGACAAACAGAAACACAAGATTTGTAGGGAAATGCTGAATTAGGGGCGGACATCGTGCCATCTTAACGCTGTGGGATGATCTGACGGCTGATTCTAAGAGCTGATCTTTCAAATGAACCTGATTGCTTGTGAATGTAAAATAAATCCTTAGTCCGTCGAACATTTCTTATTTCAAAGTCTTATATACAAAAAATTTCTCCCCTAACGTCCTTCTGCAGATTTCACGACATATAACTGGTGTTGTTAACTTGTTCATATTTTACGTTATATTAATTAATTATATGAAAAAAGTACTACATTATTACAGTATTGTTTTATGCAAACAATACCTTAACAACTTGTTTTTTGTAACGTACATCGTTGTTTGGCTACTAATATCATGGTTTTGTGATGCTTTTTGGCATATTTTTTGTTTATAGTTGAACGGTTAGGTACGTAGGTTCTCTAATGATTTAATGAAGGACATCTAATGTCAAGATTGTGACAATTCACACTTAATACTACTGACTGAATTTCAGGAGCGTGATGAAGCACGCAAGATGTTCAAGGGCAAAAAAGGTGAGGCTTTCGCAAAGGAAATTGGCCTGAAGTCTGCCCCGGAGAAAGCCAAAACGTTCGTGCCTGGAGAACCCGCAAAGGTGAGCAGATATAAACATCTTTCCGTCTATTATTCTCATCGAGACACACTGTACATCCTATATTATACACCCTCATAATAATAATACTATTAGTATGATTATAGATTCGGAGTTAAAGCAGAGAGATGATGAAATTATATTTGTCCTACTTGTGTTTTTTTACCACGCGTATTTGTTTAGCTTGAGAACACTTTCGCTATGACGCCGGAGGATCAGCAAGCAATTAAGGAAGCGATTGGCAAGGCGACAACGCTGGACGAGATCGAAAGATTAACGCAGCTGCTTCGTAGCGGACAGCTGCCAAATAAAACAAACGAATCACTTAACGGTAGGCTCTTGATCGACGCGTACGTGCTGTATTTTCGCGTGTTTTGTTTTTGACCTTCGAGGAAAATTTGATTAGTTTTGAACTAGTTTATTGGGCGTTCTGTTAGTTCGATAGGTGTGGGAAGTTGAATATAGGCTTAAAGGCATCTGTCAGTTAATGAATCCGGTCCTGTGACTTAATCATCCAAAACTGATAGTAGATTCTCTGACATAGCTTTTCGGAAAAAGGTTACGGTCACGGACCAACTTCGGTTCGTGCTGCCAAATCTAAAGTAAGTAGTAGCGCTCAGCTATAAAACATAAAGCTTATTTACTTTTCGACTACTATTTCAGGAAAAAAAAGCGAAAATACCGAAGAAGTTGAAGAGGATGAGGGGGACAACGAAATGGAGACCTAAATCTCTGACTAGCAAGTGAAGAATATAGGAAATCCTATGCACACAATTTACACCTTTACACATACACACGAATTGCTACAGACACTTGAAAGACGTAGGTTTTATATTTGGTGAGAGGCTTTGTGCAATGAATGATTTTTCGGTTATCCTAATTTAACGATTTGTCTTCGCTGAAAGCGTACCAAAGACAGAATTTCGCATAATTTCAGCTGAACGTAGACGCTCATATTCAGAATTTGATGAATGTGGACTTAAGGATTTATACTCAGAGCAAAATATATTTTTATTAATGACGAAATTTTCAATTTTTGATTAGACATTGAACTCTTTCAATCGAAAAAAATGAACTCGTTGATATCGCCATTTCCCTTTGTAATTAAAAGTTTGGAGGTGAAATATTCACAAATGTCTAACGATCTAGCCCCCTGGCATGCTAAATGAGCAAATATGGAAAGGAAAATTTAAGTTGGGACATGGCTAGGGAGAGCTGTATCACATACTACATGTTTTTCTTAGACTTCTTTCAGGAGGTTTTTTTAGTTTGGTTTTGATTTACTGAGGCAACATGTAAATGCGGTCTACTCACCAGTACCAATATTTAAGTAATTTCGACGTAAATTTTGTCTGGGACTATATACCTAAAATTATTTCTGAATTAACGAAGAATAAATCTACGTTGAACGGTCATACAGCATACATATTCCGACAACAGGGTACACTCTTACAGTATACAGTACATAAATACACTATGTTTAGTCTGTAAATATATAGATATATTATAGATAGACAAAGCTATTGACGTGAGTGGGCGCTATTTTTTCAATGGTCGTTCCCAGGAATGGCGATTACAAACGGAGGGGCGGGTTTCCGAACAAACGATGGGAAAATATTTTTGCATATAAGCCGTTTGTAAACGATTGACTAACCAATGAAAGCGAGCTAGTTTAAACAGTTAAATATGGTCGAAATAAATATTACATATAAAAATCCAGCGTTCCTTGTTATTTTCCTTCAAACATTTGATAATATCAGTAGATAATAATAATATCAGAAAGATCAGTAAATGCATAACGTCATAGTGTGCACTCAGCACTCAAAATGGCTTGAAGCTTAATGACGTATCGGCGTTACAGACCTGGACCTGTCATATTCTTACAACTACATGAAATCACAAAATCCACTAGGTTGATAATGATCGAAAAAAGATTCGAAAGATCTAAAATATCATAGGGGTGCATGTCTGAGTACATATCGTGGCTGAAGGACCCGAATTCAACATATCCTTCTCAAATCTTTTAGATATTATGTTAAGTTCGCTTTTTTACGAGATGGATATGCTTCAGCAAATGATTATTCTGTCACGAAACTAAACGGTACAGAGTGATGAACAGCGTGATCAACAATTGTTTGAAGATTAATTCTGTTAGTGGAAAATCGGTTGTAGCATAACACGGGTGGCCTATATAACTTTACGCTTTGTGGATACTAATGTTACAATTGATTTAGAATGAATGAACGTACGTATTCATAATTAATACTCCGTAGAAAGTAGATCTCTTGCTAGGTGCACTTTGCATAGACGATACTCCGGACTTGATAGACGTTTGATGACTACGACTTGGTGTTCCGTTGACGACATACTATACCGCTGTAATGAGACAAATAATAAGGGTAGTATAGAGAATTAGAAAGTTAAATAACGTAGTCCTCTGAAGCTTTTGCTATTGATAAACGTACACTATAGATTTTTCAGCTTTTCAACATTCCTTAACTCTAAGCATTGCCAGTAAAGCCATGCCTTGGTGATTTTTGAACTTTTTTTGCTTGGCAGATAAATATAATGAATAAAGCTTATTTTGATTACTAAAGCATTACATTTTTACTAATCTGCCGTAGAATAGCGCCACTTGCTTGGAAAACATCGTATAATTTAGATGCTAGCACAAAACGAAAATATTTAGCGTTGACGCCTACACTAGATCAATATCAGATGAAAAAAGTGGTACAGTGACGATTAGACACAAATACTCTTCGTATAATTCAACTGAAAAAATTCCAAAGCACTCCTCTATGTTTTGTCTCTACATGTACCGCTAGCTTAAATACAACCACGATTAAAAAAAATGGTTCGTTTGCCCTTATGGTAAGTTTCGCAAATCACAGGCCAACAGGTACCCGTTGTGTATGTTTGGTTGATGAGAAGTTACAATCATTGCAAACGACTAAGCCAAATGTTCGTGCTGCACGTCACCGTTTCCTTGAGATCGAGGATTTGGGAGCGACATTGGACCAGTTCGACACTGTCGACTTTTCTGACAGCGACGTTCGCAAGTTGGAAGAGTTCTCGTTCCTTAGACGGATTAAGACCCTCTTATTTAATAGGAATCGAAATAAAAATTTATGTTTTTCGTTTCTCGTCTCAGATTATTCGTTCCTGTCCAGTATTTGCTTTCGCGCATGAACCCCGAACGTCGATATAGTACTTGAAGACTTTCGAGGAAAACACCGATTAAAAACACCGCAGACTTGAAGCCGAAAGAAAAGCCCAAATACAACAATATAAATTATATCGTTGCATAAAATAACGTCTGTCGATGTAATTGACTGCAGACCTGAAACAGCACCCTGATCTTGGACAAATTATGGAATGCAGGATTTCGTAAGCTACGCTGGCCGAACCTGCGACTGCTGTAAATTTGCCCTTCTCATATTAAAACCCACCGGAAGGTCCGTGTTCGGGTGGCCATTGGTGTTCGAATTATGTTAGGTTGATGTAAGCAAAAATATTTTTGTCAACTTATGCTGAAGCTGTACTGTATCTTTACTGGTATTCAGCCTATGCTTCATTAGAACCTTCGTTTCCTTCGGCAAACAGAAATACATAAATAGGGCTAGTTACTGATTTTGAGAGCGTAAGATGATTTGAAGGTTAGCTTTAAGAACTGTTGTCCTAAATTGATTATATTACTTTGTGTATAATGGATTAAAAATAAATCCCTTACTCTATCACACGCTATAGGTCCATTTTGTAGCTAACGAGTTGCATTCCCAGTGTCGATATAATGACATGTTATTCGCATTGTTAACTACCTAGTCGTATTTAAGATACATCTATTTGATTATTTTAGTTCTGTTTTATACAAACATTAATCTTTCTATAACCTTCATCAATGTTTAAAAGCATGGTATTGATATTACGGTTTAGTAATGTTCCCCGCCATATTTCTAAGTGTTTGCTATGATAAAGTTAAGTAACCGAACAATTCTTGGAGGATTTGATGAAAACCATTCCCTAGAGTTTTTATTATTTAGAGTTAATGCATCAAATAGAAAAATGTCTTTTTCGATTGAATGTTGAATTTTTAATGGCAAACGAGAAAATTGACTTACTTAAGCCGTTATTTAATAATAATAATAATAATAATTGAATATTATTATTATTATTATTATATCATTATCTACTTTTTGAAGCTAGAAAAAACTGCTGGATCTTAAGCTCCTGTCACGCTGCATGAATAAACATAATCCTTGATACGCTCAAAGGGCAATGCAAGATAGGAAACCGTAAAATTGAGCCGTACTACACATTACATACATTTCAGTTCTTAATTATAGATAGTTTCTGTCAGAACGTGTTTTTACGTTTTGTTTCAGTTATTCGTGAATTAAAATGAGAATGTGGCCCACCCGTCGGCGTATCTTCTTTGAATAACTTGGCTGTGAATTTGACATCTGATATTATATACTGAAGTTCATTTTCAAATTAAAGAAAAATGGAACTAAGTTGAATCGACAGACAAGATGCACATCACGACAGCAGAGTAAATCCGTATGGCACAATATATAAACACACTTGATGTTTAACCTATAAATGTAAAATATATTATATATAAACGAAGCTAATTACACAAGTAAGAATTTTTCTTGTGGTCGTTGTTAGAAATAGCGGCTACAAGTGAAGTTACCGGCGAAAAATCTTTTTACGATACAAATGTTATGCTATAGATTAGCTAATCGAAAGGAATAACACGATGAAGCTAATAGAAACGAGCTGATCTCACCTGTTTGGTAGAATAAATATTATTGTGCACAAGAATCCAATGTGGTTTTTATCTTTTTCAAACGCTTTGTAGTAGAGAGAGATTATTATAACTTCATAACGTATACCCAGAACTCGGGCTTAAGGCTGAATGACATTTCGCTGTAGAAGATGTAGACCTCCCCTACCAAAGTGTCGAGGAATGACAACCGCATGTAATTCACCATTTGCTTATTTGGTTTTACAAGTATAGGGATTCTACCCTCATAAAGTTTATTAGCGTGATATCAGTTTAGATTTTTTCTTCGAATACTTCACCTTTTTTATTTGAAGAATCTATATCGATCCCTCTGCCTAAGGGAATAAAACGACAGTTGTCCGTGAGCGCGGAAATTGATCATAATCGAAACAACGTAATTCAGAGAAAATATCTTCATATACACGGAATATACTACTAGTGGTAATGACCAAGACAGAATTGATTATCGATGACAAAAAATCGAAGTGTTGTACAAAAAACAGAGCACCTGTTGTATGATGTAAGACATATTCCTACGATACGAGTTAAAAACAGTCATATAATAAAAACAGTAAAAAACGAGTTGAATTAACTTATACAAATGAAGGCAATTCAGCAAAATGATAAATGAAATCTTATCATTAAACCCATAAACCTAATTCTATTAACAGCATAGTCGTATAGCAGCATACTATTCACGGGCTCTCGATCATTAACATGTGAGTGAACCTATTTGACTTTCAGTGAAAAACAACCTATAATAGTTCTCATTTACCTTTATAAAATTAATTTTGTACTCGATATTCGATAGTTTATTATCACCTGTGTCTACATCGTCTACTTCTTGCGTCGTAATTAACAATCCCAATACACTATTTTGTTTACAGTTCTGTCTAGCCGTAAAATATGGCGGGAACCTGCGCGTTCATGTTGCATATGACCGCCATTATGGTTTTTATTTTAGATTCACCGTTTTTCCCTTAACGTTCACGAAGGTGGCAGGTTTTGTCAAGTAAAATATTTTCGAAATCTTTTTTTCTCATACAGCTGCATTATTGCCATTGTGATATTTCTACTATTTTCGTCGCAAAACTACCGATACTAACAAGTATCTTCATGGCTTTGTCCTGTAAAATATGTGCTTTTTTTTTCTATGTCTAGAAAAATCCTATTCCGGTCATGTACTTGACACGTGTGGATATGTCATTTAAAATTTTGTCGCCTTTTAAATGATGATGATTAATAATAATATTATATGACAGAATATTTAGAAGTTCACACTATGTCAATACGTGCTTCACCGCTCAACAAAACTAGATGTCAGCTGCAAAAATTCATCATTTTAATAATATTATAATGCGCAAGCTTATGTATTGTTATATTTGATGTGTTCGAGCGCATGTGAAGTTGATATTCATGAAGGAAAGGAAGGAAGCATAACGTGATTTCAAGATGAAATATTTATATCCTGCCAGCAGTGTTAATAAAATGCCTGGTGTCTATCTGTTGTGTTGTTGATTAGTTCTCATGTCATGTAAATCGACGTAGACAAACGATATTATATATATATGGCAATAACAGCCTATTGAGCTCACACTTTTCAAACGCGAAACTCAGCTAGTTATATATCTCTATGGCCTCTTTTAGGTCCTTTAAATCTTCGTGGCTTCAAAGCAAAAAATCACAACTCGTTCATAATATCCTAAAGTCGTCCATGAAGATCCTAGTTCATCATTGAGGGGCATTGGGGTTATGGACGCTGTATTTAGTTTGGTTCAGGTCCTCTAACATACACTTAATTGCGTCGAGGCAGCCTCTTGTTGCAGCAATGTGGTACTGGTCGATATTCGGATGCCCGTCCCATTGAAATATCCTCGAAAATGTTCTATGAAGGGTAAACGTAGACTGAAAAGAGGCTTGACCAATACCAGAAACTTGATCATCGTCTTCGATGAGCTAAAAAACCGATTCAGCAGCGTTTTTCGAGGTCCCTTAGAAAGCTGGTAGCTAATTACAGAATTAAGTTTCCAAGAGGTAACTTTTTCTGACAATCGTTAGTTTTCAATGGGTATCGCTGGCGGGGTAAAATGGCAAACCTCCTCATAGCATAATCCTGAAAAGAGTTTTGAAAGACATTTAACCTTAGTATGTTGTGCGGAACTCACATCGTAGCTAGATAATTACATGAGTTTCATGTCTGCAATGGTTTCCGTAAGCTAATTTCTCTGGCGGCAAACGACCTCTAGATATAAAATTTGATGACATGTGTACTTTTCCATTGTTCAAGGGTGAGTTCACGTTCCTCGAAGGACATATCGACAGGGTCAGCTACAGGTTCATCTTCAGGATCATGTAGCTTCGCAAAGTAGCCATGCTGGAGAGCTTCGGCAGCTGTCGGCCGCTTGTCTCCATCAAGTTCAAGCATTTTTTCGAGAAGATCAATTGCTAAAATATAATACAAGAGATATTTTTTTTTTTATTTACACTATTTCCTGTTAAAACTATCGCTTAAAGAGCTGATACTTGTAAATTAACAGAGTAAGCCAAGACAACATAATCGTTATCGATTTGAAACGTAACGTCTTTTTTTTTTTCTAAAAAAGCATCAAACCTACACTCGAATAGCATAAATAAAAGTGTCTTTTCGATAATCAGTAGCTCACCAGCTGCACTGGCTCCGGGGAACAGTTGTCTGAAATCCTTTTTTATAACGACAGGCAATTTCCGAATGTATTCTCGAGCCTGAAACGACCGACATTATATATTTACTATACAGACGCAACAAAATCACTAACTGATTAGTACTCACTAGGTACATCCTATTCATAGGAGTAGCTTGATGCGCAAGGCACGTAGAAATAAATTGTTTTCTTAGGCTGTGCCACAAGTAGAACACAAAATTATCTATCACAATTTGTTGGATTCTGCTAAGCATACAGTACTCCCCATCAAAATGTATTCGGAGTATCTTCATGCTTCTTCCGAATGTACCAATTTTCGGAGCAGTGGTACCAACTGGGATCTCCGGACTTTAGCAAGCTAATAAAAGCCTTGACCCTTTTTGCCTTAGCACCTCTATTCGTGACGAAAAAATTAAAGTAGAATTTGGGACCTATTGACAAACTGACGAATACTAGAACTAGATCGGTTCGTGGGTGTATCGAGTCCCTTCGCAGGCTTCGTGCCTGTAAGCCCACGGCTCTTACATGCTGCTTAGGTGTTTACGCAGCAAATACAAGACATCAGCTTGATCTCTTTCGAGTGATTGCTTTGGCGTTTTTAAACGAACATGCACGTAGCTACGCGATGAACAGGCTAGTTTTCTTACACTCGTCACGCTCGATTCTTTGACAAACAATCTGGGATGTCTTAATTGAACTCTACTATGAATTACCACCCCTCTGTCATGACAGAAGTGGACAGAGATGGCAACCTGCGACTGTTTGCTACCGTTATTTTCATTCTCTTTCTGTTGGATTTTCTGGGTTAAGCTCAATTTAATCAGTCAAGCTCGTTATTGTTCTATGATTTGCTTGTAAACTGATAGCGATTGCACGCGTGGACCGTTACCTCCTCTGATTGCATTTTCAGCAAGAGTTTGTCATCGGGCGTCCCTGTGATGCGCATAATCTTCATCAGCTGATCAATATCTTCGATAGTTCCCGATGTTTCGGTGTAGCGGAATTAGTGGAATCGTATCAGGAAAGAGCGCAATTATATTTAATCATGAAAGATTAACACAAAATTGAATAAAAATATAATCAGCAATAACCGATCGGTTCAATCGTCAACATGTTGTTGGATTAAACAATCACTTTTCGGTTCCATACAAAATTCATATGTAGTACTGTTTACGATAGATGAATCTAGATTTAATCATAAAGAATGGTTAGTATCCAAATTTCGGACCACGTCAGAGGTGTTTTTTTAGTAATGCACGTTTTGTTGGTTAAGGCTTTTTAAGGGGTTGCCAATTACCTGTTGCGATTTCGCTTGCTCGAATCGTAACGACTAAATTGGTTTATACGGTATTTTATAAAAAGACACACGCTTGAGGCCACATTAGCTTGCAACATACACAGCCTTTACGCAGATTTTAGTGTTGGAATCCTTTAAATTGCAAGGGTAGGGTTTGCAATATGACAAAACACTGATATGAATACAACTGACTCGTGTCGTCTGCTAGTTTTCTGCTCGGATATGCATTAATTACGTGATGGGCACAGGCAAATGTCGGAAGCCTATTGAGTAAACAGTTTTCAATATATTATCTAAGAGCATGCTATATCTTACCCACGGTCAATACATGTATGTGCCGCAGGACCCACGTTGCTCAGAGATAAGAAATCGGTAGATGTCCATAAACAGGGCAAACGATGACTGACCCAAATAGTTCAAAATTAATGCTTATTGTTCGTTCATTAACATCGGGACAGCGGTGACTATATGTCTCGTAGGAACATATGTCTTATCGCTAAACCCGAATCATCTCGCCTTACAAAATTTTATACACCATTAAAGTGAGTTCTCTGCAAGCAAATTATAGTGGAACCGCAAAGTCCTCGCGTAGATATTCCCTACATGCTAGTACATTTATACTGTTGACAATTTTTGAAAAATGTCGAAACGTGGATCCATTTAAACAGTTAGTGCAGTTACATAGCAACGGAGTAGTTCACCTTCTAAAATATAACAAAAAAGAAACGATAACCATTCGTACTATAGCTGTTCTGACCCACTTTTCACCATAGAGGATTTCTACCGTGTTGTAAAGTTGTACAGCTTCGAGCAGATGTCAGCTATGGAAAAACAGTGAGTCAGTTCGATCGGTAAATTATCAAAAACAAAAGAACTGGCAACTTCAAGTGCCTCATAAAAACGCGCCGACGACGGCAAGAGACCAATAGTAACTTACACTTTCTGAACTGATCGATTCGATGAAATCGTTTGAGGGCGTGCCAAGATATTTGATGATTACGTGTAACTGGTGAATATCTGGTAATCAATTTTCGAGCAGGACGGCGATAGAAGCGTAGGTGGTGGTGGGCAGAGATTGACCAACAGGGCATCGAAAACACGACAAGTTCGGTTCATGTCGATGAAGCGAATAGCGTATTGGGAAAAAATGATTACAGCCGCGCATGGATAGGGGCATCGCACACATAGGACATGCATTCGTTTCATTAGTATATACACTAACGATTAGGAGAATAAACAATTTCAAGCTACAGGGTAGGCTATTGTCTGACCTAACATACTTAGCCATGTTTTAATTTAGCAGCTGAACAGCTGGCAAAACAGATTGTTAGAGCAATCTACGCGAAAATTTGGGTTGTTTATGATCAACCTAGTGCATGTTATGGTAAAAAAACATATCTAAAAAAAAAGGAGATCCTTTTGAAATATATAATTAACTGATCTCGGGACCGACCAAAAAAGCTAATTCAATTGCTTGATAAAAGTCGGTCAGTGATCAGTGCGCAAGACTAAAATACAGCGGAAACAACTAGCAAGTACAAGCAAACGGATAATTTTTACTTGGATATGTCTGTGGTGCACAACGATAAATTGCGAGAATAAATTCGAACGTATTTTCTTACGGTCATTGCCAGGAAAAAGGGTCCTAGATGTGATTAGTTCTGCCATAATGCACCCGACTGACCAGATGTCGACTGAAAGACAAAAATCAAGCTGATATGGTTATATTACGAAGTCAATAAGGTACGCATTTATTTTCTGAGGCTGCCATGGCATCCCCTGCTGACTACTAACTCCAGCAACAATTAGACTAGACCCGAAACGTTTTCGCAGTACCTCGACATAACTATCCACGCGACGGCCGAGAATGTTTAATGGCAAAGATTCACATCACACAATAAGGGAAACGTCTCCTTACCAGTTTGGGTGTATCGCATCCAGTTAAGCATGATCTCTGGAGCACGATACCATCTCGTAGCTACGTAACCCGTCATTTCCGGTTCGGCCTGGCGTGCCAATCCGAAATCAATGATTTTTAGTTCGCAGTCTTCATTGACAGCAATATTCGATGGCTTCAAGTCCTGTAATATATATATATACGCGCTATATATATATATATATATATATATATATATATAGCGTTGTCTAGATAAGATGTTTGATTAGTGTTAAAATCCTTAACCATGTTTCACATATATATTTTTTAATTTCCGTTATAGTACAGAGATTCCATTTCCTGTCGTAGTAGCCGGACCACTGTTAATTTCCAGGAATCCACTAGTTAATTTGGGCGTAGATAAAAATACGCTGGGTTGCTGATAGAGGAACATAATAGATAGCTGACTTGAACGGCGCAAACCAATTGAAATTTTTTTGGCACACTCCGTATTACCATAATTCTGTCTGTAATAGTAAAAAAGATGGTTATTTACACATTTACGTCCGATTGCACCCGCCTTTGCCTACGTCGTTTTAGGTATAAGAAAACAATTACCATTTTCACCATATATCGACTGAAAAGCATATGCTGTTGTGGTACTTTTTCCAGTGTAGATTTTCGAAAAACGTCGAATACAAGAATACGCCAAACCAGATCATATACCTATACCGTCTCACGTTTTCCGCTTCGATCCACTTGCGTATGTTACTTGTTGACGGGCAATTTTTCGAGATTCCATGGCTCTTTGAAGAGTACGTGATGAATAGGTTTCTTGTAGTCATCCTCCTACGCCACATTGCTGTAGGCTTCAAGCACTCGGCATGCCAAGCGCAAAATACGTCGGCTAGTCTGTATCCACCATGTAGCCCAGGCCGAAATTCCTCATTCTAAACTTCGTCCGGATAATCGGCTGGACGAAGCTTAGAATTCTTCTGTAGAGGACTCTGCAGAGGATTATGTTGTTTGGCTTAAGGTAGCAGCGAAACAATTTTTACTTCTTTCAGAAAAGCTAGCGTGTCACAAATCACATTTGCTTTGGTGTGTGTAATACGAATGAGGGGCCGAGGGTCATAACGCATAAGCTGGCTGCAAGCGATTCGGTCACTGGGCGACGCCCAGTGATCGAAACGCTTGCAGTTTCATGATATCGATGAGCTTATTGTGTCTAGAGGTGCGCAGGTTTAGGTATGTGATCCTAATTTTTTTGTTGTCGGAGTTCTATATCGGACGCTCTTATTAGAAGCCAATCGACCTATGAATAGTAACAGCGTTAATTATGAGTTATATGGAAGTGCGGCGTGGCGAGCTGAGGAAAGGAAATCGTGTCCCAACATGGTGCTAGCTTGTTCGATACAAAGTGAAAAATGTACCAGTCGATCGCTAGGTTGGTCATGAGAGGGCTCTTCAGCAAGAGCCATCTGGATCCAGCTTTGATCCGCTTTTCGAAGTTTGTGTTGCCTTCCTTAGGACAGACCTGCTTTAGCAGTCCTATTTCTCGATGGTCACGTGATTGAAAGCACTGACCGTGGCAAAGCGCTCGAAGCTCCATTGCGCGACACCTTACATGGATCGTTCACTGACAACCATGATGGGGATTTCATGCTTCTCCTCAAACTATCACAGGTTCCACAAAACTAACCTTCTGAAATGCTGAGTGACTCGGCGAATAAGCAACAAGCAACTGACGGTACGATGATTATTGAGAACTAGGTCTTTCTTCTTACTCTGATTGTTATTCCTAAGAATGATTATGATTAGGGTCCTCCGATTAGGCCCTGTGACCCGAATCGCCAATTAATACCATTATCATTAGAGTACAAGTTTATGGTAGTTACTCCTTTCATTTCAGTACACGAACAATACGCAATTCCAGAATAGACTAGGTAATAATCATAGTCACATTTCAGAAGGCATCAAAACGGTTCCTTCTAGCTAATCAAACTAACTTGTAGCATCTGCAATTTTTTTTGAACTAGCGTAGTTTGGTCAACACGTTTATATTTACCAAACGTTTACATTATCTAATTAGTAGGAACGCGCCTTTGGCGTCTAGTAACCGATTGCCGTCAAGAGACAACTTATGTCCATTTATGTGGTCATTTGCGGTTACCGATAAATAGGCGTGTAGCTAGAGTAAACCCCCTGTTCGACCATCACCTTCGTTGTATTCGAATAAATATTACTTATTTAGAAAATAATAATGACAAATTACGCATATACCGTTCTTACAAAGGTGCATGTACAGGTTTATGCGAGTTGATTGTTGAAAGTCAGGTAAAATGAGGAGGCCCATTTGCTATTTATTACCCCACGTAGTTCGTCTTCGCGTTTGGGAGGTTAGCTGGCAGCTAACAATGCCAATAATACTAGAAAAGGACAGAAATTCGAGGAGCTATCGTTTCTTGTAATGGCAAGCTTTTGCTACGCAATGTTCAACGATGGGCAGTCAACATGACATTGGTATAACGTTTTAGTCCACGTTAACAAGTTCTCCTATAACTTACACTGACATTTATTTTGCAAAATAGATCGACAGCTCTACAACAATAATACCCATTTGATCGCCATGCGATTTCGTAGAAATTTGCCTACTAAATGGGGGATGCTCATGCATTAGCTAACGTGAAGGCCCTCCTCTACTCACTCGATGTATGATGCCTGCAGAGTGAATATATTTTAGACCACGGAGGATCTGATAGATTAGGAACTGTATGTGCTCCTCTTGTAGTTTCTGTGTCCTAATGATGTTGTTCAGATCCGAGCCCATTTTATGATTGACGAGATAAACGTCCTGGAATGACGTCAAATCAACGGCTGGCGAAAACAGATCTAGCAGACCAATTACCTGTAAACATTAAACACATTAAATCGCCAATAGCGTTTGAAAGTTTATTGTAAAAGGGAGTGTGGGCGAGGCAAGCATGCAAAGGTTTTTGGAAAGCTGCCTATACAATCTGCATGTCAAGCTGGTAGCAGTTTCTGAAGTTCTCCTTTCTAATAGTTGTGTTATCTTGGCCTCTTTTACAGGATGAGCAAGTTTCGATAACCGCTTTTTGATAGAATATTAATTTCAAGAATAGTATCGCTGCCGACCAACGATATAGAAACCCATTCCGTTAATTGAAACCACTTACAGACCGGCCTGCAAATCTACACACTTTGTGGATCAATGCTAGTAATAGACTAGTTTAGAATCAGTGAACGTACATTCTCATGGTGCATATGTCGGAGAAGGTAGATTTCGCGATAGGTCCGCTTTGCGTGGACGGCACTCTGGAAGGGTCTTGATAGACGTTTAATTGCTACGGGTGTATTCCGTTGAGTGCATATTGCAGCGCTGTAACAGAAGTACAACAGTTGAACAATACGTAGAAAATTGATAACAAAACACGTTTTTACTGTCGCCGTCCGATGTCAAATTCGGCTGTTGTTGCACGTTTTGGGCTGTTGATCATCCGACGTGTCTTGCAATATAAGTTTCCAAATATTTTTTAGCTAGGTTTAGCAAACAAAAAAGAGCTTGCTCACTTCTGGACTAGGCTTAGGAGAAAGGACGAACTTTTTTCAATAAAATTACCTATTTTTTATATTATTTTTCAGGTTTTTTTTAGCTGAGTTCCTTAGACAGATTGCTGGCAACGGCTAAAATTTACCAGCGACCATCTACTATGACCTTTTTTCGAAGTTTATCAAGTCAACGGCCTCGTATCAATACAGAACCTAATGATCTATCGCATAACATCATGCAAATGACGTTATGTGGCCTATTTGAAAAGAACTATCTCTACCAAATCGTGCTTTTTTTGCTTCATACGATTATATAGATATTTTTGTGTTTTTTATGTTAAATATATATGTATATTAGATTATAATAGTAACTATTATTATTTGATCATTGTTTAAATTAATTACATTCGACCGCATTAGCAGCATATGCTCACCTTCCGAATGTATGTGGGATATTTTCACTGATAAGCATGCGTTTGAATAGAGCTTGCCCTAAAAATCTTATTATACTTATCATTTTAAATTCTAAAAGAATTCCCAATATACTTTTAATATACATAGTGACTATTATTTCGCCCAAAAGCTCCGTCCAACATTATACGAAATGCTCTTAACGTCAAAACGTTACATATATAAAAAACGTATACTTCTTTTACTTTTAGTTGTCAATCCGTCTCTCGCTAAGGTAGTATCGTCGCACTGCGCACGCGTCTACGTAGTCGTTTTGTTATAGAACAACCTGGGCGCATTGAGTGAAGCGTATGAGAGCCTATTTCAACACGACGATATCAATCGGACTGCGCTGTCCCGCTAATTTATCCGCAAACCATTATTATATCCTTGAGCGGCAAGGACCGCTCCGTAGGCACCTTACCAATCATTATTGAACATCAATGAATCAGACTGCGTTTGAACGCCTATAGGAACATCTCTACATGGATATCATCGAAATTGCAATGATAAACACCTTTTTTTCTATATACTGCTGATATATGTGAAATTCTCGAAGTTCACACGATGCGACACCATGTATACACTACGAAAAATTATTTCGCCGACCTTGTTTCTATTGCTATCATCATCGCGTTCATCGCAGTACGTGTCTAACAACGATTTTACAATGTACGAGACTCGTTTAACTTGGCATGATCATTTTTAATGGTAGTTCTAGTAGAAGTTGCTTTCATGATATAGGGAGAGCAGAGGGAGAACCTTAGACGAAGCTTTGGTCAGCACTGTCAGTATAGCGTGGCCTCCGCAGCGTTTTTGTCAACTCCATTCTTCTTAATGGTCTAGGTGATTATTTAGTACAACGATGCATTACTGGTGAACTTTGGGGTGACGCCAATATAAAAAAGAAACAAAACCCGAGAGGATGGTAACCATAGCGGAGAAAATCGTCCTACACACAGACCTTAAGTATAGCCACAAACGACTTCATCGATCATCATTAAATAGATTTATCTAACATAAGGTTAAACTAATCAATCAAATCTGCCATACGAATTATCAAGTCACGATGGTACCTTAGTGGTTATAGTAGTCGCAAGGTTCGAATCCAGGCATAGACACATGGGTGGGCGATGTTGGTCGTTCAATTCTAAATATAGGTATATCGATAGCGAAACGTTGGTCTAATCAGAGGTTCTACTGCTCGTACGGCACTGTATTCTTACCGCAATCGTCGTGTTATAGCACGAATAAACTCAGATATTGTATACGAAGTCCACTATGTAAACATAGGTATAGAGAGAGGCCATATTTGGTTATACGAGATTCAGAATCCTGTTGAACGGTTTACGCGCAGGTGGTGCTAGCTTCTGGTAGACGAAGTGGCCGTCGCTGATGATCGCCGCTTCAGTAGTTGGTCATCAGCAGTAAATATTTGTACCAAAAATGGTGCATAGTCAGATCGCTATCGTAAGGCGAACGCACGTCCGTGAAATTCTCGCAGATTACTACTGTGTGTCGAGCATGCGATGTCGGTAAAGCGGAAATTTTCAGTAAAACAGAACATGTACTAAACGTAAATCGGCCCCTAGTAGCCGATTTTTTTTTCTTCAGATGCGTATGGTACAGCATAGCGGTGCTCGTAAATATGGAGCCGCTGGAAAATCCTGGGTAGAATTTGCATTATAAGCGAATAGAAACACGTTTGTGAAGAGTGCTCACGGTGTAATTTTTCAAGTTTTGACATGTGCAGACATCTGGCATAACAGAATTTAGCTAATTATTTAGGCTTACATCGTATTTCTGCGCTAAAAATTAGGGTTTTGTTTATGCTTGGGGTGGATGTGCTGTTAGACGCATCGATTCGTATCCCTCCGAAGGCTGTAGATAGTTCAGGTCGATGGATGAATAACACAAGACAATATTGCGCAGATTGAAATATAGCGCGCGGCTGTTTGCGGCCCTTTGAAATCTGAACACCTTACCAAGCGGTATATTTTCGATAAGTGCTCTTGTCGATGAAACTATGGACGGGAACGGGTCACTCAAATCGACTGACTCTAAGATATACGTATACGCTCGAGTATCATATGCGTCGTCCATTCCAGCGATTTTTTCGCGAGAGTGGCTGCCAGTAAGTAGCTCGTACTGGGCGTGAAGCAGTCTTGTATTACGGAGTTTGGTCAAGGTTGCGACCGGGCACTCGGACATGTTTAGCCTCGAGTTAGTTAGCAGAATACATGCCTCTAATGATCATTCGTTGACATTAGTTACAACAAAAGAACGAATAGAACTCCAAACGAAATCTGTGCGGAACGTCTAGTAAAGTATGCTTTGCGTGTTAAGTTTTGTTTAGTGTTGGTCCTTTTTAGCGTCTTTTAGTTCAATACGGTTATTATATTTGTAGAGAGCGCAATTACCGTATGTTAGCTAGGTTTCTCATAGCTAACAGAAATAGATGAAAGCTTAACAAAGTGCCAGTGCCTAAACAACAAAGCAATACGGCGTAATAAATATGCTTAGTACCGACCCGCTTCTAATAGCGGCCCAATTGTACTACTGCTATCGATATGGCAATTTCCAATTATGAACTAAATAATGACGCAAGCGGTCATGTTATCATGGACAGATTGTTAAGTAGTACAGATTTCAAGGGAAAACAGTTTCTGAGGGCGTTAGTGCCGCTTTACGGTTCCGACGGCTAGCTATACTGCATCTCATCAGAGAGGGTTAGTGTGACATCTATCTGAAGGTAGGTGTAACAGCCACTGACGACCAATAAAATTGAATAGACTTTACTTTTTCTTGATCCACAGCTCTTCATACTAAGGGTAGCGGTGGGGGGGACGGGGGGAGGTCTATTTTCGTTCCAAGCAGTAATTGTCCCAACAAAAACTCATCATCATCATCATCATCGAGGGGCCTTTTATTAGCTCAATTTCATTTACTACGTTCAAAAAATTTGCTATTTTCTTCTGGCTAAATCACCAAACAGATTCAAATAGATTCGGTTAGGCCACTGGCATGTTTTCTACCGGCTTCAAGACAGGCTTTATTAACGCAGTGAAATTCAGTTATTCGGTATTACGTCAAGGATTCGGTAGGGCAACTAACCTGGTCGGAGCGATCTAGAGGATTTATGCAGAAGCAGAGACCACAGTACAGAAGCTAGTGCTCTGATTTTGTTTCTCGGTCGATCGAGATCTGCCTGCCTTCGAATTCGACCTCATTCTCTGAGAAGCTTGACACTTACCATTTTTTTCGTGAGTGCCAACTGTGACAGTCAGTAATCAAGTAAGGCAATCAATTAGAGTCATAACAAAGAGCAATGCATTCTATTCTGGTTGGTCAGTTAAATTCATTCATCGTAGCGTTGGAAAACAGACGTGGTATTACTCGTACAGAGAGGAATGGGGAGGACTGGCCAGATCGTTCAAAGATTTTTCCATAGAAAGCTACCACCCGCACTATTGACAACAACGGGATATTTCGCATCAAAGTCAACATCGATGATGACGGCACTCAGAATGACCTGGGTCAAGTGTAGCACTTGATAAATTGGTTCGATGATTTTCGGCCAAGATAAATGGCTTAAACACCGATGTTCTACATAAGAATTTTGAATCAGCCAGGCCATGCACGAGACTAAATTGTTTACTATTTTAAGCCCGGTGTTGCTTTCGTGTGTGGAATATAACTAAGGTTAATAATGGCATGTGGACCGCGGATGTTTTCAGGAGACGTTTACGTGCGCGTCTACGTTCTCTACGAGCGTAAGCATTCTCAAATGAAATATGAATCAAAATCCGCGCAGTAAAGCCTTAGCGTATGGGTCTCTGGCAAGCAATTTAGCGGTAGAACACGATCGGCCAGCGAAACGCATACAATAGTTATAATAAAAGTTAAGTGGGGATATATTTTTGACATAAAAAAAGGCGCAAATATTCGTCAGATTCTGGTGGAGGTGAGGCTATCAATAATAGTGAATCATAGGCAATAATATTTATTCTGGGGGCAATACTAGTGTTGAGCACTTTTAGTTCTTCCTTAAAAGAAGCAAAGAAAATATAAGCATGAGCGGTCCCAACTGCGGCGGGACAATTATGTCTCTTGGCGTGCTCCTCGTCTTTGTCATGCTTCCAGCCTTTAAGTTCGCTAATCCCATAGGGGAATTAAAAACTGATTCTTGAAATAGTATACATTGCCTGCTGAACCGGATGACATAGACTTTTGAAGGAACCTCTTCGTTTGCTACAAACAGACAGGGCTTGCTGACTCGTTTTGCTATTATTACAGAACGAACTTCCAGATTACTGAGGTTATGAAAACCAAGGTACCAGTCAAACGGTCTTTGCTGACTGCGCCTTCGATCATTCGGGACCACAAATAGCAAACAGAATATTCACTCCTTGTTTCGATCGTTTCGAGGTAGCGGCGCAAAAAACTGTTTACAATACATTGCTTTCCTTATAGCTGTGTACCAGGGGGTAGTGTGTTGCCCACATCTCTCGGAAGCAACTTTTTTGACATCAATATAATTTTATACCTGTCTTCAATTTACCAAGCAACGTTCATACAGTGGTGCCGGCTAGGTCATTAATAAGCATTTTACTGTTGGCCGTTTACCGCTTGCGAAGAAGAGCTACCGTAGATTTCGCTCGTCAACGACAAACACTATTATAGTTTAATATAAAATAACCGAAACAGTTTAGTCGATATAATCTAACGGTGTTCTGTTTTCTTATCTGTTGCTGCCTTTCTTCTAAGCATAGAAGAACGCGCGTATGGGTTCTGCTGGGAAGTAAATAGCCGTTAAATACAGAAATCAACACGAATAGTGACTTGTTGGTGTTTGCTTATCACAAAAAATCTCAGTTTTGCATCACTCAATATATTAAGAACGGTACGGACGAAGCGAGACGTCAAGGCCCCTGAGCAAAATGAGGCCAAGGTCTCTAGTAGAAAAGAAAATCTGATCTCCGCCGGCGTTTAGGGACGGAGATATGAGAACACAAAACTGCCAAAGGCGTGGATGTTTGTGTTTGAAGCGCACGCCCAACAGGAAGATGCCCTGTATATTTTTAAGAACATGGATGCCTTCTGATGCTGTTTTATAAGTAGACATAAGCAAATTACTTAAGCAAACACGGCGATAT
>NW_019213921.1:304560-356903 GCF_002532875.2 Varroa jacobsoni | reverse complement strand
GATAGGCTTTTAAAATGGAACCTAATTTTTTTTTTTGGTACAGAAATGGGTAGGGTAATAGTTTGTAATAGCTAATTTAGTAAGCTGTCACTTGTGGATCCCACCCAGGCACCGTGCAAGTGGGCTGTATCATCTCAACGTATTTTCCTTTATGTAACCAGAACCCAAGGTAATGTTGTTTAGATAGATGTTACAGCTTGTTTGAGATATATATATATACATATATAAAACTATAGCTGTTTTCCTATACAAAAGCCGACAGCCCCTGTTTAGAAAAATCACGCAGAGCGCGGAAAAGCAGTTATGCACGATAACATTATGCTTATCAATGAGACAATAAGTCACACGAAGCTATTTTATTTTCTAGAATATACTACTCTCCCCCAAAACCGACTGGTTACTACTCAGCTAATCTGCTGAAAGCTAAAAAGTGTTCCTTCGATTGGTATAAAGATTTTGTTTCATCGATTGGTAATATAAGGTAGTTACTGCATGGCTTGCGAAGCAACAATCGTCAAAGATCTACGACACGATCACCGTTTCCGAATCCGGATCTGTTTTGTATCAACAAAGAACGCTCTGACTTGGAGGAAATGCGTTGGGAACTTCGATCGAAACGCGTCAGGCAGCTTTATTGCTGTTTAATGCCTCTTCTCCTCCCTCTTCGGCCCCCCCTGAATTGCGTATGGTGCCAAAGATCAATTTAGTACCAATCTAACGCTGTCAGTCAGCTCTTTTTGTTTACGAGCCAGTAACCATAATGCGTCTGAACACGTCTGACTGATTCATACTCGCTGATCAATGGGTTGTGAAATGCTATTGTGAAGTGTTTTACAGCCTGTCTGTGATGTCTGTGAGTGTCGACGAAGTGTATTTGTTCGAAAGAGAACAGAACAGAAAGAGTAACGACGATTCTCAACGTAGCCCAATGTACGTACGCTATCTGGTCATTCGATTCGAATCTGGGGTGATAATCTTCTAATGGAACGATTACTGCTATGCCGAAGGCAACGAAATTGCTGGCGGCAATGATTTTTTAGGATGTCCGAACTAAATACCATACTAACATGCAGACGTTTCTACGCAATCGAAAACGAAGGTGTCAATAAGCCTGAACGCCTGATGTTGAACCAGCGTTTTCTTATGCTATCACACTGCACGCTGTTGGCGTCGACGATATGATGTCGATTTGCTCAGTTTGGCCATGGCCTCCACAACGTGGGCGAGCGGCAGAGAAACTGTGAGATTTGTACGGCTTTTGTCATTATGGGTTTGGTGTTGCCCTCAAGTTTTTTATGGCTGTTAGATGCTGTCGTGTATCTAATCGAAAATTGACTATCTCATAGTGTACTTTCAAGGCAAATAAATGCATAGGTAAAAGTCCGTATTGTGACTGCTTGAATAATTAATATGGCCACTGTCTGTAATACTTCTGGAATAACTATAATGCCTGTTGTAGTTAGAGGCAAATGTGCCATATATGTACATTTATGCACCAATAGCAATTTTTATCGTCTGATAGCTTGCCCGGTTCGACCAGGCCCGATGCATCACTATATATATATATACACGTTTCGTCCAGCGCGTAGGTTAACCGAGGCCCGTGTGTCTAGAATTCACCTGTCAAACAAACACATCTGTACATACCGCAGCTACACCATTAAAACACTACACAGCATGAAAGACAGTGACTGTAAAGCCCAAATACAAACCTTTCATTACCCGTGTACGGTGGCAATCTCCATAGATACATGCGACTAATCGTTGACAATTTTACATATGCTCTATATATATATATATATATATATATATATATATATATATACACATTCTTTTGCATAGGGTTATTCTGCCTGTACATTTTTCATCCGGAGTGATCTGCGCGTTACATTTTACCCGTTTCCAGTTATTGGGGCTTACTACAAAAGTACTCACCAGACAAGTCCATAGGCGCCGGCTCCGATCAGCTGTAGATTGGTGTAATTCGCCGGGACTTCCCATGTCGCCCTATTGATTGACACTTTCACGTAGTTACGCCGCAACATTTTTGCCGCTGAGCGTTGGCGCCGTCTGGCTTCTCCTTCAGTCCGTGTCTTTGGTGTCCCTCTATGGTCGCTTCTTGTGATAGGGCCTCACCGAAGTTAGTTTCGACGCATCCACTCCCTTTGATCACAGCTAACAAACGAGATGAGCCTACTTTTTCAATTAAGCTTGCAACAAAGCTAGCTGTTCGGCTCGGTAAATAAATAATCTTACTTTCAAAAATGCTTTCAAGTTTTTACAATTTTTTCAAAGTCGCGATCTCTCGGTCTACAACTCTGTATCGAGTGGAATAAGGTTAGGGTCCGCTGAGGCAGGAATTTTTCGTTTGTTGGTGCCGCAGACGATTCAACACTGTTACCTCGTAGATCTGTCAGCACGTAAAGGGTAAGCTGTTGTTTCCATTCGCAGGTACAGCAAAAGGACAGAACAGTTAGAGAAATTATGGCAGATTGTGCAGGATATCTGTTTGCTTAAACGTGTCGTGTCAATCCGTCCTGTGTCCGGGTTGTTGTTGACTTGGATACATTCGATGATCCGGTGCAACTTTCTAATGGAACCTAATCGTTGACAAGATCTAGCAGATCTATGATTCGAAATACGCGTAGAGTAGAGAGTTCCACCGCCAGTTTAAATTTTTGCTAATGACTATCTGGGACGGACGATACTAGCGTGATGGAGATTCACTGGGGCAAACTGACCAACCTGCGACCGAGTGCAATCAACAAATCGTGGCATTTTTAGTGAACTTCACTCGGTACAATGTGTTCCTTGCCCTCTTTCAAGTTTCACGAGTGCTATTGTCAAATATGCTTCGCTCGGCCACTGTGAAAAGCAGTGTACTTCAAACGTTCGCAAACTGTTTGTCTCCTTCATAACTTCAGATAACTTTGAAAAGCTCGACCACACACTCGGTTACTCATCTAATCCGAACCGTTTCCTATACGGGAGTCACGCGCCACTACTTTTACTGCGGCCTTCGCCAATACTCGTAGGATTTTTAACTAGTATTACTATTGACGCGGCCCATACTCTCGCACAGCTCACACTGGCAAACGTGACACGGTCAACGGCACTACACAGTCACGCGTCGTCGTCGGGCTACCAGGCCTCTACGCTAGGGCAATCAGAACATCACCAAAACACATATAATTCCAGATGCTGTTGATTGTCATCATCGTCGCCGACTGAAGACCAATCGATGCCCTGTCTACCTATTTGACGGAGATGAAGTGTCAAAATGTAGTGTTATTTTCGCAACCCTATCAGATACTCTATGACGGTGGACGAAGCACTTTCCAAGTGCTGCCGGCTTCTCACTGGCGCCTCTACGATCTACATATTCTAGCTTCACCAGGTTTCGGCGATGTGCTTTGCTCCTCAGTCAACTGGTGGGTCCATTTAGTCGGATAAATGCTTGGCTAGCCTCGTCCTGGGTTAGACCTGGGTTGGGTTGTTTTGTCGTCGAGTAACTGTTTGCGACTACAACTGGCCGCACTCGCTAGCTGTTGATGATATCACTGTAGGCCGAAATTGTCGTGGCCTGAAGAGCGACCTATAATGTTGCAGTCTTTTGCCCCTTTGCTGTTGCTCTTTGTGCAGGCAGAGGTAAATATAGAGGGAAGGCCCGTCGTTTCAGCCGCTCTGATTACTACCACTTGAAGTCGTCAGCTGCCACCTAGGACTTTGTGGTTATTACTGGAAGCTCGTCGTTTTGCCCGTCTGTCTGTCCGTATGGCCGTGCTTGCCTTGCAGCCTGTTCTGCTGGGCGTTCCTACTGTTGATGGTGCCCGCTATGCCGGTGATGGCCATATCGTGGCAGTGGTTTGTAGAGGTATCTTTCAGCTGATGGTTGCGGATCGAGCCGTCATTGTAGTCCGGTATGGTGGGGTTGCTCCGGTAGCTTCGAAACAGGCAATAAGTGCAATAAGAGCAACGACATCAAATGTTAACCATAAATGAACTGGCGGGTAAGACACCGTGACATTAATGTTGTTAGCTATGAGAACATATAGCGGATTAATGTGCTCGTAGTCGTCCAAATGGTAATGGGTGCACATGTGAGTTTGACAAATCACGCTAAACACATGAACAGATACGGTGCATGCATATTGTTAGTTGACAGCGTTGTCTGTAGCTAGAAGCGATCCCTCACTGTAGCTCTAAACGTTGCTATCTCTCAACGCACGTACACGCTCACACACACCCACATATAAAAGCCCTGGCAAACCAGTTCTTCTTACTGCATTCTCTAATCTTTGTTTCTCGGCGTGGCAACTCCTGCGCCTGTACTGCTGAGGCAGCTGTTGACCCTGGGCTTGTACTAGCCTTTAGCTGTTTGCTTGATTTGTTCCGAGTGTTCAGCTGCGTCGTACCGCGGACGACTGCTGCATTACGGTTTTCTTGGTCGAAGTCGCTGCTATTCTTAGTACAGTAGCTGCTACTACTTCCTTGCCGATTCTGTTTACAATGCTGCGACTGCATTCACCGTTGTTGTCGACAAACGCTGTCACAAAATCGGGGCCCTTCTCAGCTAGGGCACACAGAACAACATCGGCAACTTCTTATACAACGAACAACTCTGCTATCCGTAATAGAGGCGAACGTGAACAGGACGGACGACAACCACCGGCGCGGCTACTGACTGTCGAATCGTCACTGGCCGTTGTTTTTCTCCTCGCCGCAATGGTGGCCGCCTGGCCATTTCGCAGCTGGTTGGGATCCGACAACCACCCAGATTGCGGCTACCCGACCCAACTTTTCGTAGCCACCAGCGCAGTAGTAAAGCGATACACGTCTACGGCATCAATACACCGACGGGTAACAACAGCATTCAACACGTTAACAGACTGTCGAACACAGACGCTCATTTACACTCACAGATGTTGTACTCACTTACCCACCCATTGTTCAGTAGCAATCGGTAATGTCGTCGCGGCGGCAGTGAACGCGAACACGGGGCCTATTTGTCGTCGCGGTGGCAATGGCGGCAGCGCCAACGCCTCATACAGGACAACTAACGCGAAAAAAGCAACTAGTGCGGCGATGATAGAAGTAGCTTAAGCTCACAAGGCATCAGCGATGACGGCCATCGTCGCGCAAAACTCAGGGGCAAAGGGCCAGTTTAAACGGATTCCGATGGTCCTGCATCCCGACGTCAGGGGCAACTGAAGGAGCGGCATATAGTGACGCTGGTCGATACGGCCAGCAGCGCTGTGCACAGAACCGACGATGATAACGACCCATTTTGCTGAGGGGCTCTCACTATTGACGCAAGTAACTGCCATTAGATGGCGCTGTTACTTATCGTTGGCATATTTCAGGCGCCCGCGGCAGGCGGTAGATCTCGCTGAGAATGTCGTCGGATAAGGGGAGAGGTAGACAGAGCAATAGCAACAGACTTAGCGGGTCTATACCCGAATGTGTGGGTGCGCGCAACGTTAACGCTCTCTCATGCGGCGCGAACAGCTATGCACCGCGAGAGTAAGCTTCTTTACGCTTTGTTTGGATTTCAGCATGAATACGGTGGTGGCAGCGGCACCAAAAGCGTTAGAAACAACTTTACAAGAGTTTATCTTAGCCATGTTATTATCGTTACTGTTGTGGTCATTTGAAGCCGATTGAAACGGCCAGCGAGATAATCTAACCTCGGATGTAACTATTTCGCTCGGTAAATGCGCGGAGTCGCGAAAAGGCAACGGTCTATTGTAAGCAACCCTACAACGATACCAATACGACAATGAAAAGAGACTATTTTTCTTTGGCAGGGTGATACGGACGTATTTTTGAGATGATGTCAGTGCCAGCAGTCACTCATTGATGTCGTTGCCATAGAACTGCTAGTATCATGTTTATGGTTATATTTAAGGATAGATATGAGGACCGCTATTGGCGTTAAAACACTAACAAGAAGGCGGGTAGAATTCCAGGGTAGAACGTTGATGAATTGGACAAATTCGAAAGACCATATTTTCAGGCGTCGAAAAACCATGTGCTGAGGACGTGAAACATATGTCGAGTTTAATCGTTGACCCCTGTTAGAAAAGCACGTCTAGTACGCATTGCCATTCACCTTTATCTACCCGACATCATTCCCTTCTGAACAAACTTCTGATTTTAAAATTTGGGAAGTATTCAGTTGGTCAAAGTGAAACAAACCGTCTTTTTTACTTAAGGAAAAAATCTTCGCTTGAACTCTAGCAGCAGATCGGTCATTGCCGCGGCTCCGCAAGACCCCTATCTGTACCTCAATCCATTGACTTCGTGTCCACAAAAATTTTTAGAGTCAGTGCTGAAGAACCCATTCAGGCAGTTCGTGGAATATGTTTTTTATTATTAAGTGTAATAGCAACAATTCCATTTGGCAATGATCGGAAATAATACGAACCTGTTAGTGCGATATCGAAAGGATAGAGCGACTGTAAAAAACCTTTACGCAGGACGGCTTTTATTACTTTCGCCATGGGTGTTTGATGTTGTCACCGGGCCTTTTCCGTTAAATAGCTGCATTTAGTCGCTGCAGTTGGGCTTTATGTAGATCCTTGTGGACTGTCATACCTTTCTCGGAAATTCGCTAGGCTGTAAAACCTTTTTCGTCCCGTCAAAAGCGAATCGTGCTCTTTTTCCGATAGAGATCTGCTCTTACTCTGGACTTAGGCGTATGTCCAGGAATAAAAATTCCTTTCACCGTTTCCTATTGACATAGAGACCCACCCTCTCATCACTCGTAAAAATTCTGTGTAGGAACCTGCCATTGTGACCAGCCGAGTAGCCGAGAGATCTCTGCCGTCGCGCCACCTGGTGCCCTGTAAAACTTGATAGAATGAAAAAACCTATAGCTGGTCGAATGTTTGCAACCCATCTTCTTGTTCTATTAATAAATTGTTTATACTTAGCACAATACATTCAGAGCAGTGTTCTTAGGTAGAGATTCAGATGGGTAATGACTATAATGAGTTATTATGGCATTTTCAATCGGACTTTGTCATGATTTGTACCAATGAGTCAACCAGGCTCTGCTAGAGAAACAAATATTATTTTAGATATAATTAGAAATATTATTTTGAATATAACTAGAGAAACAAATAGTCATGCTAGCAGCCTCATAGTAACCAAGTGTTTTTACATGTAACTTTTTACATAAATACAAAAACACGTCTATTTCAAGACGAATGAATAACTTTCCTAGTGGACGATTAATCATTTAATAACGATTTGTCATCCATTTTGATTCGAGATTGACTTGGCGTTCATACTCAAATTGTAGTAGTACGTCGACAAAGACGACCTGCGAACCTTCACCTTTGGAGAATAGGCCCAATATCGTATCGTCATGTGAACACCGGAACTAGCGAATTCATAGAACTTTTTTTAAGCAGGTCACTATTTTTTGTGCTTTGACATTAGCAATTTTGTTAGATCCCTGTAAAGCAGAAAAATTCTAGCGAAAAAAAAATTTCAGCAATCCATGCTGGAACGACTTGTAACTAATGCAAGATCTAGTCAAGGGTAGCATTCTACGTTTGACGCTTATCGTTCTCGCAAAAAAAAAACCTCAAAAACAACTTAAAAAGCAAAATCTCACTGAAGACCCACTGTTAGTTCTAAATTTATTGATTTATGGCTAATACATTCAATCTAAAACATGGGACACTATTCGGTGTGCTCGACTTCCGCAATAACGTAAAAATGTCACAGCCATTCCTGTTGATGCTAACTCGGTCATGCTCGTATCGGCTTTCGCCAGAAGCATCTCTCAGCAAATATATAACCTCACTAATTTAATAATAAGATCATGACAAAAAATAACAAAAGTAACAAGAAACCAACTTGTAAGCGTAAATGCGAGTCATGGTAAAATTAAGATGATAACGAACGCCTCTTGATTCTGCCAAAGTATTGAATCGGTTCTCCGGATATAACGTGTGATAACGTGTAAAATCGTAGTAAAAACTTGAAACATTAAGTCAACATATCTCAAGCGCGGCATTTCTGAAGTTCATGCATTCCAAAGAATGCCGGTATTACGTATTTTACGGTAGTAATGCTTGGCATAACATTTTGAAGCGTTTATTTCTGTTTGATCCTATATTTCATAGAGAATTGTGTCTGTGTTTCGACAGTTCTCGACGATAAAATTAGCCTAGAGAGAGACGAAAAAGCTATTTCAATCTGTATTCGATGCGGAGTGCTTTTTTCTGGTAGCGTGAGCTCGTTAATTTTCTTGTTAAACCTCCAGCACCTGTTCCTTTGCATGTTTGCTAAATATAAAATCGTTCTAGATAACGTAAGCTAAAATCGTATTGTATCTAGAGGAAACTAGAATAGTCAGTCTGTGTCATTTTCATTCAACGATTGCAACAGGAGTTAGTTGTTATCAGCCGGAAACAGCAAAAATGCTATTTTCCTAGGGCTCCGTTGACTCTGCCGTTGGCACCTCTAACGGTGACCGTACCGAGCACGCCGTCTGTTGAATAAACAACACCGACAGGTTAGTTCCTTACTGTTAATATTCAGCATCTGCAATTTTCAGAATTATCGCACATTTTTTGCAAAAATTACCCTGAGCGACACCCGAATAATGCTTGCATAATCATGCAATCTAAAAACCCTTTTCAAATGTTTAGTTTTTCTTCGAAGCTGCCATGTTGGTTTTTTTCAGACGTCACTAAGCAGTTTCGTCGAAGGAGCGCAAATAATTTGCCACTGTATAATGTACGTACCAACTATTCCGCCCACCCCCGAGAGTGTATCGTCGATAACGCCTATAAGGCCACCGGAATTGCGTGCTGCATATGACGTTGTTTTCACCTGGACCACACTTTTGTCGGCAATCAGGACGACGATGAGGAACAGGGCCACAAAATTGGCTAAGGTCGACATACCTGGAGATATGTATGTATATATATATATACGCAATCTTTTTTTCTGCTGTCTGGAAAGGTTAAACTCACTGCCATACACTGTCTAGAAAATGACGCGGAGCCATTGATGATTACATACATGGAGCAGCAATATGTGGTACCAGCTTCATGTATTTTTAATAAGGATTTTTTAATTCCACTATAGTTAGTGTATCATCTGCTTTTGGCATATGCTGACTACGTTTGCAGTAATTCAATTTTTACTCGGGCATTAACCGGACACCATCAAAAAATTCAATTCTTTATTTATGGCCGACTTCCGACGCCGCCTGCACGCCGCTAGGTACGCGGCTGTTTATCATGCCACACTACCTGCCAAATTCTACTCCTAAATACCATCGTTCAGGGTCGACTTCTACTACGTACTGTTGTTCAGTGTTGCCTGATGTGAAAATTTACGACTGGCATCACAAACATTACAGAATGTCAATTGTAGCCCCGATAATTGTAAACCTTCGATAAAGACCAACACATATTTCGTGTTAAACGATACAGTCAAATGGCCGACCATAACTAGGCTTACTTCATCCTTCAGCTTCCTGTCTATCTACACTTCCTTGCACACGTCAAAGGCAAACTTTCGCATTTTTGAGTCAATCCTAGATCTATCTGCTATTTTTAACTATTAGCTGTATATATATAAATAAGCAAAGTTTTTCAAAAAAAATTTTTATCCAAAAAAAAACAATCAAATTAATCAGCTAGCTTGTTCTATGACCTTTATGCTAACATTAAAGCTACTACCTGTAACGTGATGGCTGTGGTGGTAATGAAATGGGGCGAAGCTACACTTAGTCCAGCGATCCAGCTTCTGTTATGATAAACTTTCAGACAAGATTAACTTTAGAATGAACTTTCAATTATATATAAAGTTTCAGTAATGATTAAAACCATTCTGCTGACGCATGTATAGCTTCGGTATCGTTGGGTCCTGACCGATAATTCCATCCACAAATAATGAACTAGAAGCACGCAACTTTGCGTGTACAAATCAGCTAGTAAAATATGTTTTACCGTTCCATCATACATTTCCGATGATTAAGGCTCTGTCAATCTGAATTTGATTAGTGGCGCCCCATTGATGTTGTGAAATATGTTTTATTTAATGTTTGCATTGGCTTTGTCCTGATACTTGAAAAATAGTTAGCAATTTCCAAGCTTAGCCTTGCTATATGCAAGGAAAGGCAACGCTCTGTCGAGTTCCAGAAGACCATTCGGCAGCTCGAGAACCCTAACCGTGTTTTGTACTCTTATTTCTATTACGTATTTCCCTCCTGTTACGTTAACGGGTATAAAATGAAGACCGCAGAAGAAAATCTAGGCCCGCTTTGTATAAATATATTTTTTGACACAGACATCCAGTTTCCTTGGTAGCAAGTCCACAAAACACATGAGTTTAAACAAAATTATATGGTACATTGTCCTGCTATACAAATACATGTATTATTAATAAACTTACCTAAAGTGGGTAGGTCTATCTAAGAAAATCATATATATACATATATATTATAGGCTTCATGCTACGCTAACCGTGAACAAGTCTTCGTACAGAATTCTATCGCTCATTTTTGTAGAATTTACATTTGTGACCAGCTTGAGTCATAGAGATTCTATGAGTTGGAACGTCTAATTATACCAAATGTGCGTTAAACTTTACCACTAATGTCTATTTTACTATTATTTGTTTATTACTATTTATTATTATTAATAGAGGAGTTCTTTGACAGCTGAAGTCGTTTTCTGTACAGCCCCATAGATCACAGATCAACATACGAGCTTCTGTGGCACGAACGTCGTACACGATGCAGCTAAATAGGGTATACATGATACTATAGGGGTCCTTCATTGAAAATCACTTACAGTTCATCAAGTATAGGAACACTTGCGTGACCAGCATGCCACGTGGGTAGTATTAATGATAGTAAATAATGGCTCCTGTTAAATACTTGCTAGGATTCCTAAGGGCGGCACGTCTGGCACTGCTTGATGCTTGAAAGAAGAAAGAGGATCTCGTGTGTTGACCTGTTACGAACCCCTTTCGGTTCCAATGTTTTAGCGTATCGTTTATGTTAGGAACTTTCACCCAAGTATAGGATCCGTACTCCGATTTCGCTATAATAATCGTTTTACACAATCTACACATATATCAACCCTTACGTAAACGCATCTCGTCGTTATAACACAAACAAAAAAGATTTCTGAGATTGGCCACATGAATGAAGTATATATATTTTTTTAATTTTCGTATTTTAATGAAGAAATCCTTTGCGGCATCTACATTCATTTCTAAGCGCAGAAATTTTCCAATTATCGGCATCTGACTTTCGGAAACTTCTTTTACGAAAAAACTTCACGATCGGTAGCCACTTTCACAGTAATCCAAGTATTTAAAGTTATGAACGATCAAACTATACAAAATTAATAAAGCATTTATTAACGTTAATCAACATAACGCTAGTAAGTTAATATTAGCATTTATTATTGTAATTTATTCTTTTATATATATATTATATAAGAAAAGGGTTCGTCGCTCATTTTGCTCGGCTTTCCCATATATTTTAAAAATTTTCGATTCCATTCATTACGTTCGCTGCAATTTTCCATCAGTTTATTCAATCACCCTAGAACTAGATGTTTTTCGTCCAACTAGCTGATCTTAGAAAAACCCTATAGTTTATACAGTAAGGCGGTCAGCAACGGATTATAATAGCCGTCTCTGACCTACGATGGACGCGCCATACAAATAGACTTTTTTTTTACGGAAGTATAGCAAAGTTCAGGTAGAAACATGGCGACCGACTCCATTGAGAGCTATTGGTAACAACAACGACACAGTTGCCCTTTTGTATCTACTGTCAATCTGGCCCTGCTCATCATCCGTTACAATTACTGTAGGCAAAAAATACTGCATAGAAAAGCTGGCCCCATGAACAATCGGTATTGCCACAACAGCTTTCGTGTCACTTCGATTACAATATGCCGAAGCAAGTTACGACAAATGGCGCCTGTGAGCGCTTTCGAAATAACAAGTAATTTAAAAACGCGGAAGTCAAACAGTTTTATTTTGTGGCGTTAACTACAGATCACAGTGCCAAGAAACAGGAGTAAGCTTTCCATGTATGTAAGTGCTGGCAGTTTTTTTTTTTGCAATTATTCGGGAAGGATCACAACACTACAAATGCTCGTAACTGGCTCTGCACCGCTGCCGGACGTCAACGGTGTTCCTGAAAGGACAGGAGGCTTCGGGACAATTGAAGCTGCTCACCTATGTGAATATACTTAATAGTAAAGCTTTCCTGAGAATATCGTATGCGAAACCGCCCCAAGAAGAGCTCCAGTTTCAAAAACCCGTACCACCATCGAGCGACGATTTCGCCGCGCGCGGATGTGCGGCCGAGTCTGTTTCACTATATGGATACCCATGAAACTATCTTTATATGAGTATATAGAGGCCGCACAAGACAAAAGCGGTCGTCGTGGTAATTCATGGGGGTTGATATTTTGCCAATGACATTAACGAAAAAGCCACGGATGACGTAATTGTGGTTGAGTCTTAATTATCGTTTGGGGGTGTTCGGTTTCCGTGATATGGGCGGCAGTGTGTAAGCTCCCGGACACTAGGGGCATTCTGAATAGAATCCGCTTCTCTGATGACTGATGCGTAGGCGCAGGCTCGTTCTCGACGTCGGCTCACCGCACTCTGAGAATGGGAGCTGTTCTGCGCCGCAATCATGGTCGCCGAAGTGCTGACCGCTTGCCATGCTGAGTCCGTCGACGAGTCGATGCGACGCGTTACGTAAATGACAGTCACTGCAAACTGCTCCGATCTTACAAAGAATCTTGCCACAGATGTAGATGCCATCGCCCTGAAAATCCTGAACTGCTTGAAAGGCCTTGACGCATCATTACTTCTCGAACTTCTACAAACATTCGCGGCGAATCAGACATACGCGTTCCGCCTAATGTATCCAAATAAAAACTAAATAAATTCGGCGACCCTTAAGTTATCTTTGTCCAACCTTCTGCCGAGCCACTTCGATCAAAGTTTGGGTGTCAATTACTATCGGTAACTCCGTCGGCTACGCCGTCGCAAGCTTTGTCGAACGTTATTCTACGGTGTCAATAGTTTATAATTACTTCTGGATGAGTATAATCATCGCAACATATCGCTAGGCCAGATCCTTCGGTGTTTCCTCCTACCTATCACATGATGGGCTCATTTTTCGAGCATTTAATGATAAAGGGTTTCTACTCAGCAGACTCGATTGAGATGCTGGCCGAGTTTGCTATGCCGATGGCCGAAACAGCCATCGTTCCGCGGAATGATATTGCTCGTTTATGATGCACAGAGTGAGGAGGTGCTTAGTGATCTTCCACATAGCGTGAAGGAAGATGCCACTTGGACTCAACGTTACGAAAAATGCCCAAATGTCCCGCAAATACTGATAATAAAATAATAATTATCTCCACAGGAATCATAATGTAGAGATCACCCTACACGAGCGCCGCAGATGCTGGTGGCCAAATTTAGCTAATAGATACCAAATCTAAATGTTAGGAAAATTGTACGTAATGTCTAAAAATTTGCTTAAACTAGAGGAAAGAGACAATAAATTAAAGTTTTCAAACTATCACGCTATTTCAGGCACTGCCATTTCAGGTGACTGATCACTCGATTCCGACACTATACCACTTCAGTTCTCCACAAGTCATCATGGCAAAGAGGTTGCCACTGAATCATTAGGGAATCCATCATCGATCTTCGTTTTCTTCATCTGTTCAAGTGGACTGCAGCGTAAAACAATGAGAACAAGTTTGGCAGGCCACAATTACACAATTCCTTTTTTGCTGACAACGCTTGTTTACTTCCTGTTTCGCAAGCCGTCAGGTTTACTCATTTGTCGTTCATCCTCTCTAACACTAGGTGGTTCATACCTTTGGCTTTCGACTTAATGAAGTGAATTACTTGTCAGTTCTTGTCGATCAGCAACAACCGCCATAACAGGTTTATGCACGTATGTGCATTACGTTATATATAATAGCTTCTTAATATACTTATAGGTCTCGTAGCGTCCTTTGATAGCCGATGAACATTACGGGGTAGTCACAAGTCATTGACACTTTTGAGCCAAACGGAGCTAGTGGAAACGTATACCCTTATTCAATCAAGGAATAATTATTTTGAAAAATAGTTTCCAAGTAAAATTGGCTTAACCCAGAAATTGCATAAAAAATAAAAATAGGTTGTTCAGCCAAGAGAGTAATCATTTACGTGCCGTACAAAAATACAAATAATTTTTTTGATATGAAAAAGAATGATTATAAGGGCTTTTCCAGTAGCCAGAATAAATACGACTGAAGTTAGGTGAAAGGTTAGGTGGCAGAAATATAGATTAAGGTGCCTCGTCCAACATCCATGCGATAATTAATTCCTTGGTTTCGATTGCGGATACTAAAAAAACAATAATCATAGTCCAGCTCAATGGATTTCGTTGAGTGTAGATCATTTAATTTTAATTTCACAAAAAAGTCGAGGGTTATCACTACTAATATACAAATATTCATGTAAAAATTACCGTAAGTCATATGTTCCTTTGTTAGGGGTGAGATAAGGCTGAACAACGTTTATATTGTTCTGACCTTCATTTGACTCATGACTGAAACTACATTTGCTTTAGTCGCGGTACAGGACACGCAATATGCAAAGTAGATTTGCAGAAATACGTTCAAAAAACGAAGGGAACCTCTGTGATCGTAGTGGCAAAATGACTAATGTCAACTATTCACTAGTCTACCTTTGAAGATCACTCACAACTGGCCCAAAACAAAGTCGACGCTCTTAATTTAACATGTAAAGCACGTAAAAAAATGTGCAGATCTTTTTTCGGTAGCTCTTACAAGCGATACCGTTGCCTGGTCCGTCTCGAATGGCTGGTGATGGCAGATGGTAATCACGACAAAATCGTTAAAATGATGATTGTAAATACTGTCATTACGCTTTAGTCAGATAGATTTTTAGTTGGGCGTTGAAATCCGTGTGACCCATCGTTGCGAATTTTTATGATGCTAGCTAGAAGTGTTTTTAGTTGACCCAGTTTAACGCTAAGCTACCGCGACGCACAATCCAGATTAACATAAAAAAAAAATGTTTTTTTACTCAATAGTAAATTCTGTAAATTTGCTATTAAAGATATTCTAGTCATCGCTTGGACCAGTGCTAAAATTTTTCTACGGCTATATCATACAGACAAGCAATCCAGATAATGTTGGTAGCTTCTGGTGCATGTTTGACTTTATTGTTATTGTTAATATCATTTTTATAACATAACCAGTAATCGGTACGGTTCTTTCCCTCGTTATATATTTTTTTGCAATCTATATATTTTTTCTATCCGTCGCTTATTAACAATACAAATGTACACAGCAGTTATTCCTTCATTTCTCGTCATATATCGATCTGGTTCGACTTCATATTGATCTTCTTCTTTTCCCGCATGTACCATATGTGTTTGTATCTGTGCCGTAAATGGCCTATTTATCGGGGCGGGGTGTACTTCCTAAGGAGAAGGAGCACAGCCTTTTTATAGCGCCATTTGCACTATTTTGCTTATTTGATTTAATAACATCACATGAGAATTTCTTTACTTACAATGCATCGAGCAATTCGCCTTCTTCGAATTTTATGTACGCACATTTGTAAATAACGGTTATGTACGGTGTGTGTGTGTGTGTCGTTTCGATATGGTCTTGCGACGATACGGCCGGCGATACGTATATTTGCAATTATTGATACCTATATATACCCCTGTAACAGAATTGTCGGCCCTTGTCAGTTTATTAAATCCTCTCTATATATCTATTTTAAACATTCACCTTAGTCCGGTCTTCGCTTCATTTTTCCCTAATGACCTATATGTCTTGACCTAATCAAAACATACAGACACACCCACACACGCGCCCACCCACAAACGCACACATATCACCTAACATTAGAAAATCATTTTAATTAGCCAGCCTGCTTCTTCCTAGCTATCTGCTACCTTTAGTAAATTGTTAGGTTTCACCATCATTATGATCGCCATTAACGGCGTTTGATTTTATCCACAAACGGCTCTGATTTTGGGAAAAGACGCTGCGGAAACAAGCATCGTGTGGCATCTATCTCGCCGTTCGTCTTACTAGCAATCTGTAGATCTCCGAATACCGTCACACACGAGGGTTACCTGGGACGATCAACAATCTGTCAGGAAAGGTGACTGAGTATCTCTTGCCTAAAACAGTCGCTATATACTTCGAAACGCCTGTCTCGAGTCCTCAAAGCTATGGCCTAGTAATGGAACTATACAGCCAGACAGATGGCTATTGCTGTGGTTGTTTGTTTAATTTGTTTTTTTTTACGGTTTTACTTTTAGTACGGTTGATTCAAAGGCACTATCCCCTTCCATAGCGTTACCGACCGGTAAAACAGACTCATTCACCCGTATTCGTTCAGTTTTTGCTTATTTCTCTGCCCAAACGTTCTTTGCATATGTGTTAATTTGTCATATATGTCTCTTTATATTAGCTAAACTAATTAAAATACGTTCACATAATGGAACACTTACCATACTAGTTTATATATATACTTGCATACATCTTTCTATGCAAGTTCGCCTGTCGACTGCTTACATATCATCCTGTATAAGGGTATATATCATCATATTTGCCATCTACGCGAACGCATAATTCAAATACGTCTGGCACCGCTTCGTTGGCAGTAAAAGTAAGTAACTCTTTTCAGCAGTTCTAGCCAAGTTCTTTTCTCATCTACTTTGGCCCGAGCTCCGTTCGTTCTAATTCGATCATACGATTGTATCAAGTACTTTCGTTTAAGAAGGCTGATTATTATAATTAGCAACGTGCAGGGAACTTGTATCTATTCCATTCCTAAGGTGCAACCTTACCAGCAGGCATTATTTAATTGTAAAGTTTATAAGTGTATGGACGTTCAAAAAAAACCTAATGAAACAACATATATCAATGCAGGTTAAAAAGGGTACGTAGAATATCATGACTGAAGATAAGAGACTACTATATCGCTTTATCATCAATTCAAAGCCGCTTAAATATGATACCGACCTTTTTAAATAGTACTAATACTAATTAACTAAATTATAAATGTAAAAGTTTCACAGCTTCGGGAGTTTCTCCTGCAACGACGTATCGTCTCGTCGTCTTCTTCTTTATCATCGTAACGTTAACAATAATGCCCCTGCATCTTCATGGAGCCCTCGATCAATCGCATAGTTGCTTATCATTGGTACTGGAAAACAGCTGCAACATCAACTTGTCTTAATTTGGTCTTCCCATGCAAGCGATCCCCTTCAACGTCCACGAGGAACTGCTTTCAATACAGGCTTGTCCTAAAATCTTGCTTCATCCTGCCACTTTACCAATTGTGTCAGCGCATTTATGACGCAGTCGGCTATTGACATTCGCCATTAATGACGTATCTTTGTTCGAGCACATTTTCCCATTAGCTAGACGAAGCTGTGGCAGTAACTACGATTACTAAGCAAGTCGGCCGATTTCTGGCCTTCCATAAAATCTAACAGCGTACACTCTTTCGTCAATAGGCCATCGTCCAAAAGGTAAAAATCCCCTCTGCTGTTCACGGCTAGCAGTTCAACGAAGTGGAGAAACCCCGCTTCGATGGTGGCACGAGATGTTCGGGAAGCTCGGCCGGAAGATCGTGACCGCTGAGTTTGATGTTGATTAAATGCATCGCGAGCGCCCATTCGTCAGCGTCAAGGTGACCGTCTCTATCCAGATCACTCAAGTACCATATCTATGAAAGGCGACGAGATAAGACACATCATAAATTAGAGGGGTAGCAAACGAAGAACGATGGCACAAATTAATAACGTCGTCATCTATGATATTATCTAGCAAAAATTGCGTGGAAGAAAACAAATGATAATTTGTACCTTTCCAAGAACGGCATTCGGCAGTTTACTCTTGATCATCTCCTGCTTAGCAGCCTGACCAGATACTTTGCCGTCGACGGGCTCCAAACTCTGGAAGACCTCGTCGTAACGGTGGCGTTCCTTTTCAACGACCCATTCACTTTGGAGAGATCCAGCATCGATGCCTTCGCCACGGCCATATGCGAATGGTGTACCTTTGCTATTGTATGTTTTGCAAGTAAAAAAAAGAATTACAAATAATAACATCAAACAAAATTAGTAAGATCGTACGTCGTGAACTTGGGCCTCACCATCATCACCATTGATGGTTACACTAACGGAGTATATCTGATTACATATTTAGGCTACATATATGACCTAGCTACGTATGTAAGAGTCCCTGATATACGAATATCTCTTTATATCTAAAGATCTATGTTAATTTGATAACATGCATATATTGGAATTGGTAACTACCTGCCAATAGCGGTTAGTTTAGTAGTAAAAGACGATTGTCTTTAGTGTCATTTTTTTTTTAGGTTTTCGTAGATTTTAGTAGTTCCCGTTTAACAGATTTTGTTTCTCTATATTCTCTAGTGTTGTTCCACTGCAGATTCGTTACGCACCTCTCGAAGTGACCGCCGCGGACTACCGCTTCGTGTTTGTGATCAGTTTGCTCTTGGGGAATCATCGCCATCACCTTGGCAATATCGACACCCAGCATCTTATCAACGTTGTCCAACAGGCGTTTTTGTAGCGGGTGGAACTTCGTGAAGTCATAGTTGAGCAGCTTTTCCTGCATGTCCTTAATATCAGGGAAGTCACCCGCTGAGATCTGGTGCTCCTTCTGAATCTGCACATATAGATTACCGAGGTTCTTGATAAGTTCCTTCTTCTTAGTGTCCTTGCCAAACATCGAAGGCATCTCGTTTTTCAATGCGCTGATTATATAGGCGTGGACCTAGACGCACGTGTACAGAGGCAAAATTAACACAGGAAACTTTTAGTTAGAAAGACTATATTTCTTATACGTTGCCTTTGGAGTTTAGCAGACAAATTTCAAAATAGCACCACCGAGACAACATCTGTATGTTTTCGCTTTTTTGTACGAACGATTACGAACGGCAGGCCTCGCATCCAAATATTGGGCACAGTATTGTTATCGAAATTTAATCAACGGTTCCTAACTGTATCTATTTTGTAGACATAAAATCGTCTAGTATAATCTTTAGTAATTATTATTAATTAGTCAATCTAGTATAATTCAGGCAAAAGATATAAGTAAGTCCGAAAGAGTGTAAGCTGAGACTGCTCAAAGACCAGAACCGTGATCAGCAAAAGTCGAGAGAGCAAAATGGCGACCCGGACCTAGCCGGGTCCAGATTATGAGTCAAGCACACTGGGGTAATGAATCGTTGTGATTACTAAATATTTATCAGCTTGTAGAACCGTTAGATGTAACTGAAGATTCAGACAAATTGAAGATGCAAATCCGACTATGCAGGTATGTTACAGCAGCATGTTACCTTGTGCTACAAAACAGCCGTAACTGTAACAAAAAGAGAGCTTTTATACGATCCAGCCTACACGGGTATTCCGATAGTGAAAATCGTCAACATTTTCAGCAAACAACTCTTTCTCTGCATTACTTCGTTCCCACGTTCTTTGCGATTTTTGATAACAGGAGTCAATACGATGTTTATACATCTACGAACTAACCTAACATTTACCAATTAGGTTACCACCAAATCTATGGATGGATAACCTTTGCAAGGTATTCTATTTCTCTTATCCTTCCCACATTAACTTCACTCAATGTCAAGGAAAACACAGCGTCTTTGTAACGGTGAGGTAGACGTCGATCGAAATACTGACATACCCTGTTCATCTTTATTCACCTGGCGTATCTATGGAGACAGCGTATAAGAAGACTGCATGCCCTTTAGCGACAGCTTAATGTGGCGTTACGTAAAACTCAAGCTTCGTTTAACACGCTCTTTAGATTTAATCATTGTTGCTGCTATTACTGTTGTTAGTTTTTTGCATTAGTAAGATGTACAGTGGCTATGGTTGCAACGTTATTTATATTCGTGTTACCTTTGCAAGCCTTGCTCTCTTGATAAGATCGTTGAGTTTTCGGAGTGCAGCATTCCTTGGTAAGCTCTGAATATCGGCAAATAGATCCTGTTCCTCGGCTTCGAACAGCTTTCGATTGGTGTCAAACCCAAGCGGCTCAGACCAGAATGAGCCAATATAGACACGAGCGACCTCTGGCGTTCCCAGCACTTTGCCGAGCGACCACATAAGGGCGCCGTATACCTGTAAAAAAGGAAAATTGATCAACTTAGACCCTGCCAGCTGTGCTCGATTGCACAAAACATATCTGTAAAGAGAACAGTTGGATTCTACGCCCAGATCAACGAAATCGATATGATTTCATTTTCTACTTTCAGACCTGTCCGTTTAACGATAGTGGCAACCACAATATATGATGACATTCAATATCTAATGAACTCTTAAATGGACCGTCAGACCTTTATTGTGAACACTACATTTCATTGTAAAATATCAACGCTTAGTTTCGCCAAAGAAAACGACCAATTTTCCTAATCTGGCAAGCTCAATGGCCCGTTTTTACAGCGCCGCTACTTTTATATTTCAACGTCATTGAGGAGGGCAGACGAGACTGCATCGAGTGCTATGCACGATCTGAATCTAAGTTCGGCAAGTAGGCGCATAGTAGTGATACTACCATTTATTTATCAACACATTACGGCAGCTCCTTTGCTAAAATCTGCTAATATGGAACTGGCCTTATTTGGCTATATGGCGGGCTGTCTGTCAGACGAAACAATCATTTAGAATACTAATAGCCGATATGATACCTGGAATGGCTAAACTAGAAAACCACTCCTCATGTTGTTTTCACAAAGTATGAACTAAAAATGACTTCTGCTATTTGGAATGAGTCTATTGATGAGGTAGGTATCTTCTATGTTCAAATATACACAGCGTCTGTAACTAAAATAATTTCGCTTCCTTTAACGGAAACGTACACGCATCAGCTGCTGTGCATTGACCATATCGGCTTTGTTGAGTACGATCCGGATCTTGTCGTCGTGTCCTCGAAGCGCCTCAATCGATCTTCGAAATTCATCCGAAATATCAAGCTTGTGCGCGTCAAATAGTAAGATAATGCGATCGACGCGCTCGGCAAACCACTCTAACACACCAGTAAATTCGTAGCCACGATCTGTACGCTGCTTCTCGCCAGATAGAATACCTGTTCAGGGAATTGTCAGGAAAAAGCGTGCAGAAATTAGTGAAATGGCCTGAAGTTAGCGCATTAAAACGGTGTACTTTTTCGTGTCGTCTCTCATCGTGCACTTACGTACTCGTACTATTCGCGATCAGCTTCAGCTTTTTTCCGAACTAATCGAAAGAACGCACTCAGTAGCCTATTAGCGGTGTCTTTTTCGGATAATATCAAATTCACAGGGGCACATCTCAAAGAAACGACATATAATTAATGCCAACGAGTTGCCGGAGTTCTGCCAGGACAGCCTGGATTTTCGTAGAGCAAAACGACCGGCTTACGTACGAAAAATCCATGTAAAATTTTTAAAAATTCGTTGGGTTAATCTTTTCTTTCGTTATTATTATTCATTACTACAAATTCTAAACATGGGAATTCTCGACTGCGTTAAATTTCTACTCTATTTAAGACGTTTCCTTTTTGTAACAACTTATGTTTACATGTATCTCGTTCAAATTTAACACCATTAACTAACAGTCGGCTCAGGCCAGCAATCAATGGAAAGCTAATAAATTTAACTGTCGATCCAAAACGCGCCATACACCCGCATTCCCTGGTGAACCTAATTTTTTAGACAATGCCCTGACACTACCACCTATCGCAGCAGACCCTCAGTGAAACGACGATTGTCACCGCTGATATGCTGGTTAGCTTTTTGGGATCAGATTAATTTTCGGGGTTTTTTTTTTGTTTAAAAGCAACGTTTCCATGTTGACAAGATTTTACGAACGGCTCTATTTATTTATCCGTTATCTCTATAGGCCCTCAACATTACGAGCGTATTCACAGTTCAGCTCGCTCACCAAATATAGACCGAGTTGTGTCCTTGGAGCACAGCTGTTTGAAGCCAAGTTTCTAGCGGACTTCGCTGCTGTCGCATGGTTACTATCTTGTAGAAATGTCATTTTTGCTTTAATTTCGTCCTTAACTAACGTAGCTTTATATATATAGATGTATATAATAGGTGCAGCACACATCTTAGCAAAAGCCTCGCTTTCGACGGGTCAGGTAGCTTTATTTTAAATAGAAGATGTCTTGATTTTGCTCCACACCAAATGACTTCATGTTTCAGGCTGAAAATCGTATCGCTTCTTTAAAATTCAAATTTCTATTGACACGCAGAATTGACGCACCTCTGGCAATGACAAACGGTCTATGCACGCATACACTATACCACGCGTGGAAGATGACACGTTTTCACCTCTACCCATAACTGTCAAATGTAGGCGACTGAAATGATTTATCAGCATTGCCACCCTTGCTGTTCGCCCCCGCGTATTTCCTCTTCAATTCACGAAGCGTAGGCCGTTCCGATACGTATGTGTCGCAATGTCAGAACCACGCTTTATTTTGCCGACAGATACAGACAGTTTCTTAGAAGGTATTTGTACCAAGATGATAGGATGGCAGTGAACACGCTTGTCGGCTTTAAAGCCAAATTAATGGAGATCGTGCATGAACTGATTCATTTCAATTGTCTCAGTCTGACACGCGCATACGCGTCAAGTAGGCGGGGTAGCTTATCTTTTAGAAATGTCTTTTCATACCTGTGCTTCATTCCAAGCACTCGCCGCAGTCATCGCGGTGGCTGAACGGGTCGATTTTTTTTGTGCGCGCAAGATAGTCCCGTCCAAATATAAAAAATCGTCGCACAACGAAGTCAAGCTGGTCGAGGTTTTCTCAAACACCGCCATTCTGTTGGAAGGAAGTGTCTAACGAGATTATGGATGTGCGTGTTTACCCTGACAATGTCATATTGTATAAAGAGATCGAAGAGACTTTCATGAAGATTTGCTAATAGTGTAAGAGACCGCTACTAGTTTACGATCACAAGAGAAGACCTTGTTTCTCAGAGATATGTCGTGTCGTAGGGCACGCGCAATAGAATTGCGTTGAACTTACGGCGTCTCGACTTGTTTGGATTAGTCACGATACCTCACTATTATTCTTTCACCGTTAGTAACGAAACGTTCGCATTTTACGAGATGGTTCAGGTAGCATCGAAGTAACGGTACATTACTAGTAGATAGTGTTATTATGATTTAGGAATTGAAACAATATGTAATCAAATAGAAATAGATGATTGTCTGGCATTCTCGGGAGCTGTCTTATTTGAGTTTGTTATAGGATGAGCCACAAAGCTGCAATGCGAAATGCTTACATACACCAAACGCTAGAACGGTAATCATAGGCATAAAGCACATTCCCAGCTTGTAGGCTGTTGTTCAGACAAAACGACAATGTTGCTGGCACATATATATGTGTACCTGTCGAACTAAGTCTTTCATTCTTTATCTATACGACTCCATTGTTTGTGCAAAACTTACTGCAACCATAGACATTTCCATAAGCTGTATTTGTCCTATATTAATTATTCCGTCATTTTAACTAATTCAGATCTGAAGCTACGTCTATGCTTTGTGACTGGCCGTGGCTAAGCTTATGATAGCCTGAGTTGAGGTTTCGGGCATCACCTTCTCCCATCACTTCAACAAATACCACGTTCGTGATGACATTTCCCATACTATTGCAGCAACAATTAGCAGTGGAATAAATTGACCAACAACTCTGTCTGTGCTTAACCAACGATGTTTGAACGAACAACAAAATAAGAGCTGTCCTGCAGGCCATATTTGCGTTCCTTGTAGTCTACAGAATACGCAAAAATGTCGTGTGAACTATGACGAGAGATGAAAGAAGCAATTACAAAACAGAACAAGTCATATCAATAGCAGCTATTACGAGATCGATTTAATATCTTGCCCCGCTTTTATTCCAGTAAGCGGCTAAAACGTAGCTTCGATGTTGTCTGAACAAGCCTTGCAGATATGTGTTCTACAAAGCATCAAGTTAGTTTCTTTGGGAGCTTCCCTACAAACTTAAGGATAGTAAAGCGGTAAGCTAGACCTTGCGAACTAAATGATACGCTATTTTTTTCTAAATCGTTTTGGAAAACGTTGTTTGGGGCGATGTTTCAAAAATTAAGACCCATGCATAGACGCATTTACTTGCCACCCTGCTTACCTGGCGTATCCACAATGGTCAAGCTTTGAAGGACGGGCGAATTCAGTGTTGAACATTGCAGCCGATTGAGGAAAGCATTGCCAAACTTTGCCAATGGCTTAAACTGTTTTTTGGGGTCAACGACGAGAGCGTTACCGGGAATCACTCCATCGGTTTCCCCGTACATCACCGCTATGAACCTATCGGTTGTAGGTTCAGGTCCGATACGAATACCGGGAAAGTCGCGCTCCAGTAGGTATCTAGTCATGTTAGCAGAAGAGAAATCGCGATCGTTAGCACAGAAAACGATTATAACCTAAAGCTCAACAGAGAAATTGTATGTTCGTTCGAAGACCGATAAACTACTGATCGTGCATTGTACGCTATGGTCGTTGGCAGAAACTTACTATGAAAACGGTCTTGAGGAAAAAAGTAATAGCGTGTAGTGATGTGTGTTGATTTTTGGTCAAATGTTTGCCCCTTTGCTACCGATAGTAATAGAAATACACAACTTTCGCAGCAAGTCAATTATTTTAATGATAATGACAATTATGATAATAATGAAGGGCAACAGGGTGCATACATGCACATACAGAGCCCACATGCGTAGGCGGCTGTTGTTTTTAACGGACTAAGAATAAAGTTATATATAGATATAATCTGTTTGTTCTCTCAGACGTTCTTCTACTGCAAATTGTTGTGTGTGGGCTGGCCCAGGCCTTTTACGTGAGTAATAACTTAATCGCGTTACTGAAGTATTGCATATATCTGCTAGGTAACGAGGTGAGTAAAAATGCTTTGAAAAGCAGTCTAATGGACGGCGGACAGTTTCAAGGGAAATATTACTGTTGTCATTTCAAAGATAGAGCAGTAAAAAGCAGGTAGGATAGTAGATGCCATGAAGAAGGCTGAGGCAGCTTATCGTATTAATATTGCATTTAAGTAAAATTTTGACTGTATAATTGATTGTGATAGAAAAATTACTCCCTAATAGATGGCCCTACCTATATATGCACTGAAAAGAGGTTACTTTAGAGGGCGCGAATCAGCCAGGTGGCTTGCGTTGGTCCTCTGATCTTTAGCAGTGGCTGCGAGTCCGAATAAAGGCTACTTATGTATGTATACAGATACCCAATTAATACAATACTCGGTGTCCTTGCCTAATAAAGGTTGTTTTTCCGGTGGAGTACTGGCCCACCAGCAAGACCATCGGTTTGGCATCAAAATCTGGATCATCGAGCTTAGGCGAATGGAAGTCGTGGAAGTTGTAGAACGTCTCTAATGGAAGAATCGTTTCCTTGTAAATTTTTTTAAGACCTAAAATAAATGGATATAAACGAGGAGATCTTACCAAACATTCTGTGACATTCTGTAAAATGATTCAATGAAATATTGCACCGCATTGTAAGCATATTTGATATCAATATACGCTAGTCTCGTAAACCTTCACTCACAATACATTTATGCTAATCATAACACTTAAGAGGAAAGTTTACCGTCTGATACAATTTTTTCTTACAGCTGTAATTTATAGGCTGATAGCCGACAGTGAGGGATTAGTTTACCAAATATAACTTTATTAGGCCTATGTAATGAAAACTGTAGGCTTTTCGTCAGCCTTACGAATGCTACTGGCTAAAAAATGTGGTTATCAAGAGCAGTCTTTTAATAAACTTTTCATTTTTTGTAATAATAACTCCATGAATTTCCTTGGATAATACACTAATTTTTTTCTAAGCAAATTCCCCTGCCTTTGTCACTACCTTTTGTTCGGAATTTTTAGTTGTTAATCATCGAGTTAACTACGACACATGTCCCTGCCAAGAGGTGGAGTGCGAAACAAATATTTGGGTTTGTCAAGTAGCCCAACAAGGCTTTTCTCACGTCATAGAAACGCGCGCCTGGCCTGCGTGTCGGCCGGATTAACGGTTATGCCAATGGCCTGTTTTTGCATGCAATCAGCTCAAAGTGACACTAGTGACACCTAGAGGTGGTTATAATAATGATAATCCTAATGCCACGTGTGAAAATAGATTGTTCCACTTTGACTACTACAGGTACCTCTATTAATGTTAAAAAGAAAAAAAGCCTTAATGGAACAACCTGTCGTCGAGTTTAAGAAAAATGAAAAATGCTGCGAAATGAGTGGAGCACATTAACTTCAGTTGGTGAAACCAGTAGGTGAAAAGGCATATTAATCAATTGGTTTCGCTTAACTACAAGCTACTTGGGAGTTTTCTTATTTGGCTGATTAAAAAAAGGGGAATAGGAACTTCTCTTATAGATTTGCTACATCTAAAAAAACGGAGAAACCCTGTTTAGTTTAAGTTAGTATATAGATAGATGTTGGCCAGCCTACTTCCTAATAGATAGTTTAGCCTCATCAATTTTGGTGAGACTGCTCGCTTACAAGTGGGCCTTGTATAGATTTGATATAAGCATACACTTATAAACAGAAATTTTCGATACGAACACTGATGAAAAGCATAAGGAATTTGCGTTTTCAATCTTTTGTTCCCAAGCGCCTTTACAAACTAATACAGGACCTGTTAGCTTTATTAGGTCTAATGGAGAAACATGGCTGCATGTTCCAGTGACTTCGTGATATATTGAACATAGAACCGCATTCTTATTGGTGTGGCTTAATGCCCATATACGAATCCGATCCTCGACGATACTAGCTCGAGATCGTGGCGACGGGTAAACAAACAGATCCTTGTATTAGCAGATAGATGAAAGGTGTCCGAGATTTAACAAGCACTACTGCCCAGGAACGAATAGCGCAAAACAAATAAGGACTGCTTGTGATCTCATCTATCTACTGCACATTATGCATACTGTACACGGTACGCAGGTAAAACTGGACGATAGGACAATACTGCAGGTGTCTGGTCAACTTCTCCTATCATTGGTTTCAAGCCTAAGTATAGAGACGTCGTTTCATATATTAGATGTACTTTGACGAACGCTTTCATCTCAGCTCGTCGTCGCAGACGTGTCAAGCAGGACCTACAGCAATGGCCTCGGTGGTCAGTTGAACGTGGTTGTAGGACGCCTGCTTTGACTCAATGTCGCTGTAATGGTATGGCGTTATAAAGTAATATCGCTGATATGCTACGCAATGTATAGAATTACTATAAGTTGGAGTTCTGGGCTATAACAAAAATGTCCAAATAACTCAGCGCGGTGGCTTCGGCGGTCAGGTTTTTGGTTGGCAAAAACCAGGAGCTGCTGGCTCGACTCGTACAAATGAAGAAGATTATTTATTAATTGTACTCGTTCTTATATTATATATGAGTCCGACCGGACGTTGGTAATTTCAATATTGTTAATGCTGTGGGGGTACTGCGAGTAATGATAACATTAGAGAACGTATACGGTGCATAAAATGGGGCTCTGATTACTATATCATGAACAAGAGTTCGTGTAGAACGGTGTGCGCGACTCATCGTTCGATTCGGACCGATTGTACACCATAAAAAAATGAATTAAATCTGTGCCTTAGATTTCCTTAACTGATAGAATTAATTACCTTTGTCATACTCAGGCAAAATAGTGTGCACAACGGGCGAGCTGCCTATCGTGCGTAAACGGTGATTTGTATGAATAAAAATATAAGAAGGGGATCCCACATTCAGCCTATACGGTCAATGGAATTAACGGAATGCTATTGTTTTCCATTTTTTTTTTTAAGAACAAGTCCCGTATCGTAAACTTTAGACCGACACAGCTCACCTGTTACGTTGAAATAATCCATGGTTTTTTAATTAAATTTTTAATCGACTTGTGGAGTTTCAACAATCGTTACTATTAAAGAGGCTGCATAAATTATCTACTAATGAATTAATTCAACTGATATAAGTTTTGTTCAAAACCTATGTCCGGATATTTACGAACCGAGTAATAGATTCAGTCAAAGCTTGCTGAAATTCATCGGTCGGATTTCGTACCACATAGCTTGCGGTGTTTTGGAGAGTAAGGAAAAAAGCAAAAAAAAAAAAATTTTAGAATATGTTGGAAAGGCAAGAAGCCACAAAATTGATGAATTATTGAACATTTACATACACATATAGAGTATCAGTTCAAAGGCATTTCTGGAATCTCGTTTTTTTTATCGTCACTTTTTGCAAACACTCCGAAGAGCCCGGTCACGTTTTCTGTTCGTGGTGACACTGTTACGCGGAACTTGCAAGGGTTTTCGATTTGGAAAAGGTGTAGCTTCGAGGACGTCGTTATGATTTTTAGAAACGTTCGATGTTCCTTCTTCAGTCCCCAGGGGGTGAAAATGCGCCATCGCTTGTGATAGAGTGAGTGTCGATGACTTATAAAATCTTACAAAAATACACTATAAAACAACATATTCTTGTTATTAACTATTAGTTTTTTTCGTAGTATTAAATCAGCTAAAAGAACTAGAGCGTTTAAAAGTATGGTAAAAACAAGTGGTTGTGAACATGTGGTGTTGTATGAGCTAATTTTTCGCATCCTGTGTTCGCAGCTATATAAGTCCAATAATGAAGAGGATAGCACGGGTATTTCGAGAACAATAGGAGAGTAAGTCTATTGATTTATCTCGCGTTTATAGTCGATTATTACTTCTTTCTATGAACTAATGATGAATCACGAGCGATGACGCACGAAGAACAAGTATGCCCCTGCTGACATATTTCGCAAAACCCAATCTCTCCTGCTGCCTACATAACAATTTAGAATATTCTTTAGCTCGCCGCCTATAGCTTTAGAATGGGACTATGGCGGTAGATGTGTTAGGGTTGAGCCTCCTTATTAGGGTTAGGCTCCTTTATTGGGATCGATTCGTAATTTTTGCGAACGAAAATTAAATGTTCTATTAGCTCGCAAAATTTCCAACAAGCCTTTGTGCTCACATAAAAGACGGTCTAGAATCGATCTAGTGCATGCACTCAATTGTAGAATAGCTTAATTTTCATGAGAGAATTTTCTTCAAACGAGAATTACAGTACCGTTACTATTACTAAGAGGAACTGAAAACTAAGTACTTACTGCCATCTTATTAACAAAGGGCCGTTGTTTACAAGTCGTTACGATAAACTAGACTTTAAGATATCATGACATGCGGAAAACAAATGTCTAGTTTTTGATGGTTACCCATAACCTGGCCATCACTGGCACACTAATGATGTACGTACAATTCAAAATATCTTCTACTTATTAAAACATGGTAAATAGCGTTATATCTCAATGTTATATTATCGCATTTATATCCAGAACGCGCACGGTTATTCCCGTTCGATCAAAACGATTTTTTTTTTACATTTCTATAAATATCCCTTATGGCACCTATGAATAATCTAATATAATGTACCATATCATTTAAAATCGAGATCGAACGATTCCAGTAGTCTACTTCATCGATTTTCCTCCGAATTTTATTAGATATTCATAAACAAATCGAAATTTAAATAAGTAGAGTCATTGTTGTAGTACCAGATGGTTGCCTAGCAGTGAGAAAATAAAATAATTTCCATCAGCATAAAATCTTCAAAAACGAAAACACCTGCACTATAAGCAATCGGATATGTCCCTGTTCGCTGATGGCGAACAGATGGTACTGTGGTTTTGTCCTTCCTAAATATTTACACTTTTTTAGCTGTTTCTTTCACTAGCCTCGAAGATAGTGCCGCCGTTTGCCACTAGTTCAACTGTTGTATCGCTTTCATTGTTCCTCAGCAATAGCGGCATGGCGACCAAAAGCTAACATTTACTTAACGGCAAGCTAGCAACGACCACAATAGAGAGTGGTCAAGGAAAGGCGTCATTATAAGCAAGTTACATCAAAAGATGCACGATCATCTTCACTTGTCGCCGCTAGGAGCCATTTTAGATATGTGTATACTGTTTTTATCCACCGAATCAAGCTGCAGAAAAGCGCAACTTCTTTGAATGGTCGTCTATTGTAGTCGGCTCTTTAGCTTCAAAATGTCAAAAAGCTAGATCACACCATTTTTTATTCTGACGCGTTCAGATTTTGCCTTCGAGGAAGTTTGTGGATCGGAAGATTTTTTCGTCGGTCAGGTTTGCTCTGTTTTCCTATTACGACATATTTTTTTTGGCTATGACTAATTAGAGCTGGTCATGAACATGAAGTCACTAAGTAATTACTGCTGTCGGAGTAATCCTCTCTGATCATCCCGACACTATGCATAAAACATTTACAGCGGCAATTTTTCCACCTTATGGAGCGTGAGTATGCAAGGCATGAAGAACATATCCTACAACAACGAGGAGACCACTGCCTCAGGTCGAAGCGATCACGCACACCAATCGTTTTCACGTGCTGAAGTCCTCGTTGAGCTACTTGTGAAAAAAAAATCTATCTAGCGATTGATTGTTGTATATATATATATATATATATATATATATATATATATATACAACATCAAAATCTATCGCTTTTCTGGAAAATTTTCGTAATATTTATGAGGGCTTTGGACGACTGGGTTTTCAAGTGCTAAAATGACTAAACGCTTTCAAAGATGCTTATTCAAATTCTGTTTAAATAACATTATGAAGCTATAGAAGCGCTGAGAACATTACCATTTTTCAAATGTATCATATTTTGCAATAAAATGACTTCCAAATGTGTGCCAATTAATTATCAAGATGAAAGACTTCCAGTTTCGTCCTAATCGCAAAGAACTGATAATTTACTTTTTGGTATACTGTCATAATTAACTATAACTAACAGTGTCCTCTCTTATGTTTTCGATAGATACGATTGAATTAAATGAATAAACAAATAAAAGTTAGATTGATATTTCGTTTCCTCTGTTCCACAAAACAACACCTTTCTTTTTCATAAATCGATATCTATTGTATGAAGATAGTGCATAAATATATATTATGCGATGCTGTTTTTGTTGTACATGTCCAATACACTAAAATACTAAGAAAGTTAAGGTGTTTTTGAAATGATACTGATTGTACGGTATTCAGCAGTCAGGGATGATTATTATCATCCTTTTACTTTTTTATAGTTACTTGTTTGAGTGAGCGATTGCATTTACTTGACTAACATGAACTAACTTAATTTGGCACTTATTCAATTTAAATAGGGAACTGTTGCAATAATAATAATAATAAACTAAAACGATGTGCTCTCGATTAACAGTATGTTCGCTCGGTGCTTGGGTTTGCTCATATCAAAAATATATATCTATATATATATACATGTATACACCGTGTATAGGGATCCGTAATATGTAGAGGACCCAGAAGACTGAATTGGTCTGCCTTCTTCTTTCTTTCATTGTCTCGTAAAGGGTTAAGCGCCTTTTGACTCTCCTCAAAGGTCTATAAGTCCAGTATAACTTAGCATCATCACCATCATCACGCTGTTTTTCTGACGGCATGTAGCGTCTCCATATTCCGTCTCGCGTATCACATGCGCCTGTATGCCAATAAAAGTCATCATTCTCGACGCGAAGTCGATTGAAAGCTCAGTTTTAACATTTCTTACCTTAGTTTTAGTGTGTGTTTCAGGAACTAACAGAATGAAGGCAACAACGGCATCAACGAGAGCAACTGTTTTCGCGGATTTTTCGTCAGTAGGTACTCACCCTCAACAACGGAAATGTACGTGTCGGCGTTCTTGTTGCGACTTTCGTCTTTTAAAATCCAGGAGAACATCCTTCCGCCGATTTATACGTGGAAATGGTGTGGTTTTTTCCGTCTTCCAAAGCGGCGCTCCGCTCGGCGCTTGGCTCCTGAGGTATGCACTAGTTGCCACTGCCAAGATATCGCCTCTGCAAAAATATAATAATAGAAGGGGAAGGCAAATGAAAATCCCGTTTAACAAAACTTCATGTTACCATGTTGACCTTGGGTAAAATATTAGATTGATTGACTGATTAGTGGCGCACGCGACGTAATAGAATCCAGTGAAAACATACGAGTGTATATATATATATATATATATATGTATATGAATTTTCGGAGGATTCTGCAGAAGCCACGTACAAGTATCGGATCTTGTAGGACGTGCAGAGAAAGCTCTTGAAACTACATGTGTTGAGCTGCACACGAGCTGATACGGTATCTTTTGAATTTTTTTCTATCACTTTTTTTTACAAATTTCGAAAAAAATTCGTGTGAAGTTGATTGCTTGCTCTGGAAGTTTAAGCTAAGTTGATTTGCGAGTGAACGTGTTATTACAGACACCTACTGGATTTTCGATCCTCTCAAGGATCTTTACGAACAGAAAACATACATTAAATAGCATACTTTAGTATGTGCATCTGTAATAACTAGCACTTCTCTAGTCGGGCGGAACATTCGAACTAGAGAAGTGCAAGTGTCCCTCTAACAGATCATATTTTTTAACCGTAGTACTTAGCCTAATATTACAGTTTTTTATTGGTGAGTGATAGAATCAATGGCGTATCAAATGGGACGTCTTGGTTCAAGTGTTTCAAAATGTTGTTGCGTCCTGAGGTGTGCTTCAGACCAATGCGACGTACTGCGTTGTTGTACTGCTGGCTAAAGTAACTTTAGTACTGCGAAGAGTTCCAGAAATAAATAAACTCTCGAAAAGCGTGTATTGGCAATTTAGCAATGATAAGAACGATAAAGTCACGGCGTCGCGAGTCATAAACCATAAGATGGACACCCATACAAAATTCATTTTGAATCATCTGACCTTAGAGCTAACTTCGTATCACGTAATTTTTCGCCTCCTGTGGGCAGCTAAAGGAGCCTATTTCAATTGAATGTCATTCATTCACCGCCGTACACAAGATGCCCGTTGGACCTGAACAAGTGTCCGGCAACGATATTCGAACGACAAGAATCAAACATCAAGGATTTGAGCGTTCGATTAGGTGCATTACCACTGCTTAGCGTTCGGTGTAGTAACGAACGCGCGTTTGTTGTGATCAGGAATTACGCCAGATTGCTAGTACAGGCTTCAGTTTCGAAATGTTGTTGGTCGACAGCGTTACGGTGCCACGTAAGACGGAATCAACTTTAACTGACGTTTGAAGCTTGATAAATCGTAAATGGAGATGTGTGAACTTCTCGTCGATCGACTCGAAAAGCACTAACTGTTCATCGATTACTATTGTTTAGTGTTTAACTTAGCGCATCACTGTTATATATCTGGCAGTGTCGCGACAAGTTTCGAAAGACAACTTCATCTGATTAGTCCAGATGCATTTTCGTTCGCCTTTGAAACGTTCATATTGCTAATATTGTTATCGATGCGTGCCACTACATCGCGTCCAACAGCATCCCTATCAGGCCATGGCCGTGAGCAATAAACGCCACTGCAGTTCGTACTGCCTACCGGTCTAAGTTTTTCCATGTTCAAAATAGATACAGGATGAAAACGCTATTTTTTTCTCATCGTCACTCAGCCGCCTGGCACACTCCTTTGTACGTATTAGAAATGCGTCTACTATCTCAGTTTCTTCTACTTCTAACTGGCTGTATTGTCATTTGCTGTTTCTCGCTGCGGCATCGGTCGTCCGTGATCTATAATCTGTCGCGGCGCAAGGCCAAATAATACGTTATCTATCCTAACGCTCGGTCTATACACGCTCTAACGACGGCGACGCTGTACCAATAAAGGCAGAGACGCCCGCTGCAGTTACTGCGGGGCCGCTTTTTCGTGCGGAGTCAACCACGCAACTGTACACTACCGCCACCGCTAGCAGCACTGGTGCTAACATCAGGAAAAGTCATGGGCCGCACAGTTATTGGCTTTTACCGCACGGATACTGCTATATTTGAAGTTATGGTACTATACCGGCAATATCTTATCATTATTAATTATATGACACAATATATGGCTTGGAAGCACACGGCGCCATCTAGCAACAAGCACGCATACTTCGGAAGCTAACATAAACCGATTGCAGTACAGGTTAGGATGGTATGATCGCTGAACAAGCAGAGTTTCCCTCTAAACAACAAAAAACATCCAAAAGACCACGCTTCCTTTGCTCTCTAGCGATATGCAATAGGATTCTGTATTGGACGTGTCTCGTTCGCCGCCGCCGTCGCCTTTCGAGTGCATCTTTGTGGTCATGAATGGGCCAGGCAAGTGTGAGGCACACACACGCAGACATGACGTGGCGTGCCATCTTTTCGTTACTTTGCCACTAGTCACGTCGCACGGTTCTAGAGGCAGCTCACTGCCTTCTGATAGCACCCAATAGAATAGTACCAACCGAACTGACGCTTGTGTACCATGACAACCACTAAAGCGGCGGCGCCATTAATGCAGTCTAACGGTAGTGCCACACAACAACCACGAGGATATCGCGGTGTTGAGCAGAACCAAAAAAGGGGGGAAAGAAAGATAACAAGAACGAACGGTTTGGCCCGTAACGTTGGAATTACGGCCGCTATGGACACGCCAAAGACCAATCAACACCGTTGCGAAAGGTCGTCGTTGATGCACAGACGACCGCGATAGCTTTGAACTCGCACAGGACCGAGGACATAAAGAGGCAAGAGCAGGAAGAATACTCCCAGATGAGATAATACTACACTTCCACCTAATACTCCCAGTCGCAGCTCGCACAGGTCCCAATAGGTGACATGTAGGCGAGAAGAAGGATCGAACGCTCGTGGAGCATTTCGGAGAGCCTATAGTAAACACCAAGAAAGGCGAGGACGCAACGCAGATCTTTCGTGCACTAGCGAAAAAGAAGCTGCTTCCTCCGGCGGAACTTTTCAACAGACGCGTAAGGCTTAATAGGGAGGGCGTAATATATCAATGGGAATTGTTAAGGTAGCGATATAGAACTTTATTCTGGGCTGGTTGACGTATACACATTTTTGACGACTGATGACTCAACAAGCACTTTTGATCCACCACTTCCTCCCCGACCTCATGTAAACGATTACAGTAGTAATAGTAGCAGCAGCGAATCCGACTGTCGATACAAACAGTGTCGTTGCAGTAACAAAACTCTGCTACAACGGTTAGATTTATTTTCAAACGAACAGAAAATCGGAGCCCGTACAAGAGCAACAGCTGCGACGGTATTTGAATGAGTATAAAATGCCGGGACCAGCACAATGGACCATATGGAGATGATCCATGACGGTCAATAACAGACCAACCCAGTGCCCTGACTAGCTCATGGCCACTCATGGCTACGTGGGTAGTTCGATTCGATCGACAACGACGATAACCAAATTAAAAAAAAGTAACAGAAGTAAAGGCTTTAACCCAACAAATCGGTTGAATTTATTTAGTTAGGACGGTCGCTAATTTGCGGCAACAAATGAATCTCAAACTTGTAGATTACACGTGTAACGCATTAGTATAACAAGAAGGTACCTTGTGAGAAAAAGAGATACATTTATTATATATATATATGTACATGAGGTATTTCGAAATGACTGATTCGTGTGAGAAAAACGCAAGGATCTGATGTTTTTAAAAAATTTTTTCATGCCGGAATTACTTTTGTTAAGGATTGTTTGGGTTTCAACGTAACAGTGCGATTGATAACCGCTACCCACTCTCTGTTTATTGTGGACCTTTATTTTTTTAAACAGATGTAGCGTATATAATAAACGGTGTAGATACTTTGTGTAAATATCATTGGCGTTTCAATTCCGGCGTCCTAGCAATAACAGTTGCTCAAGCATTCGAACGAGTCCCCACGAAAAGCTAATCGGAAAATTTGTTGCGACAGATTTGCGCACACAGAGATACGCTGAAATGAGAGTGTTGAACGGCAATTGTTGTGCTGAATGGCTTATGGCGTATATATTCAAAAGCAGATACACTCGTAATAGTAATAGTCATGATAAGATTAATAAATTTCGGAAGTTATCTATCGTTGTTATGAAAACGATAATTTCGAAATTAGAAATCGACTATATATATATATATATATATAGTCGACAAGATACACATACAATAATATAAAGTCTGTGACCTTCTAAGTGTCGAAAACACCATTGGGTCAGAGAAGCCTATATTGACTTTTATGGGCTGTCGAATCTGACTGTAACTATCTGTTAAGGCTGTCTTAAGGCAACCCAAACGTGTACGGTCTTTGTGATTTCGTGTTAAAATCGATACGCTTCGGAATAATGTTCGCCTGTGTGCTAACATACCGCCAAAGGTAACATAGAATCTTGTGTATCTGTAATCTTCCTTTTCCTTTTACCTTGGCATTAAATGTGTTAGGCCGCTAATAACCCCCATCAAGCACACCTGCCACATTATTTTCAAAAACATCCTTGAATATAAAGTGCCCTCAAAATCTAAGGTCAAAAAAGCATTTTCTTTACGCAGATAACAATATATAGTCATATAAATATAAAGCTTCCAAGCTGAAGGCCATCCGCAGAAGGACATCACTGAGCCTTCGCAATGGTACCGACGGCAACGTACGACATTGGTCTTCCTATTTAGCACCTACTGCATTCAGAAAGAGGTGATGCTGCTCGGTAATGCACCCAGACCTCCATTAATACATCAAGAGCGGTTGCTAGTGCAACTGTTACGCTGCTGTACTTCAAGTGTTTTTTAGTTATCATTTACGTAACAAAGGGTAAAAGGTCTGTCTATACATCACCCGAGAGACACCCCGCGATGGCAAATGAGATAGATAGGTTCTTAAGGATTAAGAAAATGCCCAAAAAGACTGGGATCTTAATCTATCTTTTAACTACCAAAAGGCTACTGCCTCCTGACTTCGATAAGACGCGTTTCGTTGATAAGTCGGCATCTCCATGAATAGTCCCGCATTAAAAGAAACGTCCGGTGACTCCTATGGTGCACGTATCTAGCGCTGATCTTTCACCAATTAAAGCACATAAGAATAAAAGGCAGTAGTCGTTTTTTAGGTCTTTTATAGAATCGTTGATGTGGTCCGCTCAAGATGGCCTCATACACTCAAGATTAACGTACGTGAGTAGCCATTGCTTGCAAACCCACCTTAGAGAGAGGTTCCATAACCATGGCATAGCTTTGCTAATAATAGAACGTACTAAAAGGTAACTTGATAAAACAGTTTCAATTCTGCTCACACTTGCTCTAAGTTAGCTCGTGAGAGAACGGGTCGTGTAGATATTACTAGCCTCAAAACGTTCAACTGTTGTAAATTTCAAGTTCCTGTAAGGCGCGGATTAAAAAAAAACGTGTATACGTTTTTACGTGTGTCCTGCCTTGAGTATGCCGAGTCTTTACTTAATCTGCGAATTCCTGCAGTACACAGATATTACTAAAACGTACTCTGATTCCCTAAATGTATTAGCTTAACGATTGCGGTTTTTATGAAAGCTCACGTTTTCTAGGTGAACTTAGGCATAATAGTACATCGATACTTGTAACAATTTAGCATACATTTAAGAATTCATGCAATTGAAGTCTTGCTTGAATATATCGTGTTTTATGTTTTCCGACTGATTAAGTACTTCTGGGGTAGCCAATGGTTAAATTAATGGCAAACCTGAAGAAGACTTCTATGCTTCTACAACGAGCAGATTCCAGATTCACTGAGTAAAACGTTGCGCAAGGTAGAGGCAGTGAGTTTTAAATAAGACAGAGAATCATAAAATTAATCGGAAAATTTTATTCTTCTGCGAAAATAACAATCTACATTATATAAAACATGCATTACTTGACTGGTCAGATCTCTGCTTATCAACAAGCTATGCATCGATTACAACTGGACCAGCTGCTGACTAATTGAAAAAGTCTGGACTTAGCGGAAAAAATTTAGCGCCATTACCGTTATGTTTGAGCTATTTTTATTTCGATTTAAGATGCAAAACTTGAACAATTTCAAGTAGAGCACCCATTCAAAGACTCCTTCGTCGGCAGGTGAACTGACTACAAGTAGAGCGTTCACACGCCTCAAAACGAAATTCCGCATAGCTAGATCTTAGATTTAGTCAAACGTTTTTAACTTGCGACCATCAAAAGAAGCTGACGTATTTTTGTTGCTCTGAGGTTTCTATCGGTATTCACGTGAAGCGTTTCATGTTGTGTAAACACAACGATCATGGCCTTGAGATACGGTCAATCCAGAGATGACAAGCAACCCGCAATTGAATGCTGGGTCTCAGCAGCACACCTATTGAGACATAGGCTGCACGTAACTAGAATAGAGGCAGGAAACTAGGACAATTTTAAAGTACCAATGAGTACCAGGTATCTCTACAATCGCATACGTCATAAACACATTGCATTACTTATATTTAACTATCAGTTGTACTATCAACAAAATCAGGGTAATTGTAAGGGTTATCATAACTAAATACTACTTATTTCCTACAAGTATAATGATTACAGCTGGTACGGACACGAGTTTGGCGAAACAGTCATCAATTGCTTTTGCCCACTTCCTACCACTTTCTCACGAGTATCGACTAGTGATCTCAGCCAGAGGCATTTCCCATGATTTGCCTTTAGCGCCGATCGCTCGGTGTGATTTGTACTCATGCAGAAAACGATTTCAATTCATGAAATCACTGAATGAACGTTTTCATTGTCGTTGAAAACTTATCGTCTTTCAGGTGACATTAATTATGATACCATCAGTTCTTGATATTCGAGACAGCATTTAACCCTTCGGAATTATTTTCGCTCAGTACGGCATATCTGCTACCTTTTGTTGGGGCAACATCGACGGCGGCTCCATGGACCGTCTTAAAACTACTATGGATGATCGACACCGTCACACGTCAAATACCTCTCCATAACTTATCAATATGATGAACTGATCTCATTAATTTGAAATCATAAGATGTGACTATAATCTTCATCGTTTTTGCTGTGAAAACCGTCGCATATAAGTGCATTTCCAGTAACTATTAGTAGTAGCCCACCTAGCAGTTATTAATAACAATGACGTTCATTGCTACTCATCAACGTAATACTATTTCCTCTTTACTGGGCTGGAGCAGTATCTCCACGTATTTATTTTTAGTGTTATCCTGCGCTTTGGGCCAGATTGGCAGAAAACCCAGTTCAGATTGCTGCTGCTGCTACTGACACCGAAGTTGACTGCCGTTTCATCATCTTCTGCAAAAGTCATCGTCTTTCCTTTGACTTCATTTCAAGGGGTTCTGTGACACCCTTCTAACGGTATCCCGCAACGAACGACCTTATGGCTTTATAGTTCTGTCTCTCTAGCCCGTGAACAAGCCGGGCATTCAGCTAGAATCCTGTCTCGTTGGTGTCAAGCGAATTCCAGTATCACTGATGCCTTCTAGAGCGCACAGAAATTTTCTGCTTTATCGGCTGTTAACGGCATTTTAACGGCATAACAGATGCTGACGGCTGTGCTTGACACCAATAATAACAACAGTCATAGACCAAGCCAGCCAAGCCACGAGCTATGGCTCAACTAGCAAGCTCACTCACAATATATTACAGAGAACATCGCCAAAAAAACATCTGCCGGACGTAGCTGCCAGCGCCGTTGCAATTGAATAGGATCGGCCCATGGTGCGGCACATGTCGACATCTTTCATGCTGACCCATATCGAACCTTTCCTAACCGACCAAAAACCTGTATTCTGTATTAATACAATTTAGCCGATCCGCACCTTTGGCTAAGCAGATTGCACACGCGATTGATTGATTGATGCAGCCAGATTCTAAAGATCAGCACAAAGAAAGAAAAATTCGCAAATTACATTGGCGGCAATAACCTACAGAGGTGAACATTTAATGTGAAAATCTTTAAATATTAAAAAAAAGTATCCAATACGAATAAATACTAAGTGAATAATTTGCCGAATTTAATTGAAGATGTGGAAGAGTTCTTATTTTGTTATAGCTTTACCCTACTAATTCGACTCTTAGATGCTGCAGTGATCGCACGAAGTGTCAACGAAATTCAGAATCAATGAACACCATTAAGCGAAGCATCAGAGGATTTGCATTTTGCAAAGGTTAAATGCTAAGAATCCGCTTTCCAGCTAGCGCAAATCAGCATGCTTTTAAAATGTTTTGGTTAGTCTCATGGCTATAATCCAGCATCCATAACAGAGCAGCTTCGAAAATGTCTTCATGGCATCACATTCTTAGCGGCTCCGTTCTCCATTGATTTCTGCTTACTGTGATGAAACACACGTTCAATATTACCGCCATTTATACTCTGTCCTGTCTTCTTCCCAAGGCGCGGAATTAGCGCTAACCAGCTGTTTCAACTCGGGGACTAAAAACGGCAGCTAAAATGTCGGAGCTAAACGCCAAACAGCCAACACCTGCTACTGGAGTGCCAGCTACACCGCAAATCGTGGTGAGTGTCACCGAAAAGAACTTGTCCATATGGGTGGAATCTACGGTGTATTCGGTCGACCGGTAGGACGGGGTGGCAAAACTGGAACTTATTCGCGCCTCAACTTCAGTAGCTTTTTCTCGTCGTTTAGTTGCTGGTAGCTAACACTTACATGTATGGTGACGGTGATGATGATGATGACGACGACAAAGATTAACGAACACAGCGAAAATCTATGCAACTTCTAGTTCACGGTAGTCCGGAGTGACAGGAAGAACGCACTCAATTTGCTGACAGAGATTACTAGGAAATTGGGGGATTCGAGTGATTTTGTTGGCGATGAGCAGTGACACTAGGCACTCACTGTGTTCAAAGAACGGTTGAGAGCGAAAAGGACTTTATACGAACGAGGTGGATTCAAAAAGAAATAACGTCGAGCGGGCACAAAGTTTCCTCTCTCAACAACGGCAGGATCGGTTCTGTTCACCCAGCTGTACAACGACGTGGCGGCGGTAAGGGGCGATCACTGTCAACCGGTGTTAAGAGAGAAAATGGCGCCAAATTTCGAAATGCGTCTGCTCTATGAGATGATGCAAACGACAAATGTGGGCTCATTCAGTATACAGGGTGATTACAAACGTGTTCTGTACGTGCGAGGTCGACAGGTAGACGGAACGCTTGTATGAACATCCCTTTGCTTTATCTAATCTATCTAACGAGTGTTCTAGCTAGCTATACCTAGAAAGCCACCAAACCCGTAGAATGTTATGGGCAAAGAAGAACATATAGGTGTTGACTGAATATACATAAAACTTTCAACTCACTTGTTTATAAGGTAAAAGCGACTTTCTAATCACTTTCGGCATATCTAATTCTAAAAGATATTCGTGAATTCTACATACAGTTACTGCTTTATTATGCACCAATAACAAATTATCTAATTAAAATAACCATAAACAAACCAAACTAACCCTACGTATAACATTGGTTGAATCTTAAAATGTTTGTTTTTATTTGTTTTTTTTTCATTTAACCGCGCCGTTGTTAATTGGTAACTTCATTTCTTATTATGACCGGAAATCACTGGAATATATATATATATATATATATTTTTTTTTTTCTAATTATTTCTAAATATGTCTAATGATATAAGTAAACAATTAGAATGCGTTCCCTGTATATTCGAAGTATTAGCTGACTTTTTAATAATCAGTCTTGCTATGGGCTTTCAGATATCACTTGCTTATTGGTTTGGGTGACGAACCGTGGTTCTTACCAAGGCCACGTTATACGCCAAGCTCGGGCCTGTTTCTATGTCCTTGTACTACATGCGTTCAATTTGGGTTACCCATTGCAATCTAATAAGCCGCACTGACATTACCTATCCATTCAAGTACTGTTCAGTATACAAAATTATGTTGTTATACGTTAAATTATGATTTTAACGTTGTATTTGAATTTGGATTAACAGCGAATACAGTAAAGTATGTTTTGCTTTATAAAACTCTAACGTTGGCTTAATTGATGTTTGCGAAGGACGAGATTTGAACCAACATGGTAGCATTTTCGTTAACTATGGCCTTATTGCAATGCGCTCAAATGCGCATTAATCGCCCACCAGAATTTCATATAGACGAGTATAGCAGACGAACCATTATCTTTAATCTGCCTAACTTGCCAGTGAATGACTATAGATATGTATTACTAGATATTATTATCCGCTGTTCACTACCCATGCGTCACTCTGTTGTCAGCAAACGTACCCAGATATTATGATTAGATATTACCTGTAGCGAAATATTCCTAATGACTGGGATCGAGCTCTATAGAATATATATAGTCATCACGAAAATAGCAGTAAGTAACCGACCTGTCACCTTGATACTTGAGAGATGCTTCTCCGTTACTTAAACACAAATTATATTTTTAGTTTAATTATATGTTAATTGTACTTAAGCAAATTATGAATGGATTTTGTGTTTGTGCAGTGTTTGTTTTAAAAGAACAGATGGTTTCGATTCAGCCAAAACGGCAAAATCGTTTCAAGCTTTATTTCTATCATACCAAATTTACTTAATAAAGATTTAAAATGTCTCAGTTGCATAGACAATTGTGAGATCTTTAAAGTTAAGCATTGGTCTCTCAAATATAGCTCAACTGAAGGCCCCCATCACGCCAACACAAATTGTTGATATAAGTACTCTTTTTTGAAATACACATCTAAGTATATTGAATAAGTAATGTTTATAACTGGTTATATTTATTTTTTGCTAAATAAGTCTCTTTTGTAGCTACTGGTACGCCAATATTGATTAATGTTCATTGAATTTTTACACTTTTGCAGGTAATAGTTAAGCATTCTACATATACAGGCTTGTGCGCTCGCAGGTAGCGTGCGTTATTCTGATTACGAGCAAATTTACAGTCTAACAACACGATCAGAATGAAGTAAAAGTTGCAAGTTTTTTATGGAAGCTATCTCAATATATATGGTAGATATCATACGGCTCGTTGCACACTGGTACCACTTTTAATTTATGACTAAAATGTTAGTTAAAATTGACAACAGTACCGTCCTCAAACGCTTAGGTCTGTCGTCCTTTTCATAGTACTTTTGCGTCAGATCTCAGATCCCATTTCATTTTCTTTGTTCAAAGCTAATCCAAGTGCTATTTTGGTTCATTATAGTTATTACTGGACGACAACCTCTTAATGAGTATTCTAGTTCTCCAGTCCAGTGATAATATGCACGACACGTCAATTCCGTCTACAAAAACTTCGTTTTGGGAGTACAAATGCGCACATCACGATAACTCCATATCTACGCTTATCTTATATTTATTTCAACCTCCTGCCAAGAGTTTACCATTAAACGCCTCTAATGCAAACCTAGGTAGACGTACTCTTCCGAATCTGTCTGAACCGACTGTAGCTACTTATCGAAACGATATCCAGTACACGCGTCCCTCTACCAGTATATGACACAGGCTAGTTTCAGCCTTTCCCTAGTCATCCCAGAGGCCACTCTAACCTCAAAGGTTAACTCACAGAATGTCAACCCTCTCCTACGCTATCGGATTATACGACCCACCGCAAATATCGGCAGCTTAAGCCCAGCCATCTACAGTGGACCGATAGGTGTTTTCTACTCAAAATTTAAAAAGCATACCCACTTAGTTTTACCTTCACCGGCTCGCGCGGCTTTTTTTTTGTTTCGACCCCGTTTTTTTCTCACTCACGGACCTTTCGGAATTTTTGTCCAGATCTCACCCACGAATTTAGGCCTTTATGGTAATCCAGCACCAATTAATCAACACCCTAGTGATTTTTTTTGTCGAACATGCATGAGCTTACAAAAAACAAAAAAATCAACAGGAACACTAATAACAACAACAAAAATGCATTCCCGTTCTAAAGGGAGATACGAAATAAGAGATTTCTCTAGAGCTCCAGCTCTCTTCGCTGTTTTCCCGATACGATATCCCTCTGTAATTTAATCTTGCATAGGTTCATAGATTCCTCAGACATAGAGGCCTCGATGCGAGGGTTGTCGGGGCCTTCAGCCAGGAGTGCGAATGATTCTTTTCGACGTCTCTTCCTTCGCGAACTCGCGATTGCGCAGATGGCCACCAAGCACGAACAGATGATATTTTTGAGTGTGTAAACACTCATAATGGTCATGATCGTTCTCGTCGACATTTTGCTGCTGACTCCCTTTCCACTTATGGTAACGAGCCATGGTCCCCTTTCTCGTTCGTTAGTAAACCTATAACAACAACAGTGTCGTCTGCTAGCGACCAACCGGCGATTAGCTTGTCAATTCACACATTTACCTGTAATCCTCATGTTCGTCAACTGATCTATTCACCAGACTGTCAGTCTCTTGGTCTGTATCTACCTATTTTGCTGTCGCTGTCGACGATGATCTTTACCGACCACACTTCTTCGATTACTAGGGAAGACCAGTCGCTTCTCCACCGAGGCGAAGGCGATTGGGTGGTAGCAGCACGGGTGGATACGGCCGGCCGGCTCCGGTCAGCCCACAGCGTTTCTTCCTTTGTCCAGTCACTCAGCCACCGCGCTCTCGATCGTGTTGCTGCTGCTTTTGTTGCCTTGTGCTAAATGACAGCAACAGCAACGAAGCGAGGCGCACGACAGCCGCAGCGGCGTCAATAAACAAAAGTCCGAAGAGCATCCGAAGCTGCCGTCCTCGTACTCGCCGTAGCAGTAGCTGTAGTACCTGGCGCGTTTTGAGCAGCAGCAGCAGCATCTGCAGTAGTAATGAAAGTCGACTAACAAAGTAACATTGGAAGTGCCGCTCCTGTTATGTCGGAGCTGTTCTTGCTGACTCGTCTATTCTATTCTGTTCTGTGGAGTCATTTCGATGATCGGCGGATGGAGCGCACGGATCGCCCGCGTTACTCGCGCCAGATTAACGACAACGACAACAACAACTTAGACGTTTCTTCAACTTACTGGAGCTCTTGGTAAAACGAACTAATTAGCTGGTGCTTTTTCCCCTTAAGTTATTAGTGTTCGGCAGAGATATGCAGACAGATCAATGGACACAGCTTCAAGCCATTGGCAGTGCGTGTTGTCGACGACGAACGCTTTGTCGTCGCTCACACATTCGGGTTGTCGAGAGTGACATACGCAAGGATGAAGAGGGTTCGTGTTCATTTGTTTACTGGATCGTTTCACTTGGTTCGTTGCAATCGCAGTATTTAGCCTTCGTGCTGTGGGTCCTTTCCTGTTTTGTTGTCCAGATCGGAGAGATATTATGGAAGGGACACCACCCCATCCGCCCGTTTGTTGTTACTTCGGCCAGGAAATCGGTGACGGCCAGAATTGGTCTGAAGCTCAATAGTAATGAACACCCCATTAGTATAGCTAGATCCTTTCAACGATGCGTAGTGTGTATGCGCTAAAAAAACATTGTACTCTCGCGTGTTATTGTTTTTCCCTTGTCTTAACCGTTGGTGGCCGTTTATCGTTGTCGCTGTTTCTGCTACTGCTATTGCCTTAGGCGATCACGGCAGCGCCCGCAGCCAACGGAAAGACCTGGCCTGTCAGCCGGCAACGACATAAAAAGGTGCATTGACAAAAAGACGAGCGACACGCGGTTGTGCATAGAGGATCGCGGCGTCCCGGTTCCTGCTAGCACAGAAACTGCGGCTGCTGCTCTGTAACAGTGACTACTTCACAAGCGCCTTGAGAGGCACTGGAATCACAGCAAGTTTGACTGCAAGCAATTGGCTGTCAAAATGGCGCTGTTGATGATAGCAGTACATGGTACGTCAACCACTGGGCGAAGATTTATCTGTTTACTTGGGCCGCTGACCCCGGACGGCAAGTGAAACAACAATAATATCAACGTTAACAAGAACTACTGTGTTATATTGCGCGCTGGACCCGCTTCACGCTTCCTGCGCGTCTGACCGATGCTAACCGCTGAACGCCGGTAACATTCGTATCATAACAGGATACTGTATTACTATTATTAATATAATTACTATTTTATAAGGGCAATATGGTTTGAGACTTGGAGAAAAGGACAAAGTGCAGTAGCTCATAGCAGTATAAGTCAGTTCGTTGTCTCACCGTTAGTCCCGAGCCATTTCGGTTGGTTGGTGATTGTTGCCGCTACAATAACAAAAAAAAGGAAAAATAACAAAAGAAAGGTGCTCGGAAAGGCATTGAAGTCAACAGCTAAGAGGATAGTGCAAATTTAGCTTTCCCCGGCGATCAAGGACGAGCATTGCACGGTGCGAGCTAGGCTTACGCGTGATCAGCTCACGCAGTGATACACAACAGCGTCGAGCACAGCGTCGTATCCCGATGTCGTTAAAAAGTCTTTGAACTCGAAATTGGTCGGAACGCGAGTTGCGAATGACTACTAAGGGTTTTGCACACAACCGGTCGACCTAGCCCGTCGCGTAAACTTTAGGTGCTTCAGCTGGCTGACCGTTCATCCGTTGGTGTTTTTTCTCTTCGCGCAGCTGGTCGCTGTGTTGCCGCCTATAGCGGCTGGTTTTACAATACGACTTGAATTTGCTCATGTTGTATGCGAACTTTGTCACTATTACTGGCTAAGTATTTTGTTTCAAATTGTTGTTGTTATTGTTGTTCGACTGTGTCAGGAAAAGATCAGTGGTCGGCCAAACAAACGAGCTGCAAAACAAGTTGCAACGAAATCGATAACCTGGAGCCTACTGTTGAGCCTGAATGATCGCGTAAATATGCTTGTGCTGCAGTTTCTTCAACTTATTATGATTTATAGATATAATTATGTAGAAGGACTGCTGCTCGTTAGTAACGACGGACACGGGTCAAGTGTTTCGATGCCAGCTCTATGTGTGGTGATCAGATGGTATACATATATATATATGGCAAAGTTGTCGTTGGAACAGCGGTACTTGATGCCGCCGATGATTAGCGTAGATGCGGGTTAAGTCGATGATAATACAATTGATTGCTGCTTTATTGTTGCTTACAGATTATTATTAGTATCCACATCGTTTTGATTGATATTGTTGTTATGCTATACATATATATAACCGTATCAATCTACGTTTCTTGTGTTGGTGTTGTCATTCTATATCTGGCATTTGGTTCTATATAGCAGAGTGTCATCAGCACATCCTTCTATGTACACTGAGTGAGGATCGTCGTTGACCAGAACGTATAACGGAGGAGCTAGCCAGCTCGATCTGTTCGAAAAGGAGCGATATCGAACTCGCCGCTGTGCCCGCTGACGTTATCAAAGCTTCGCTCGGGTGACGTTTGGTGATCGACAGGCGAAAAGTTCACGACTTCCTACGATCATCCACAATACGTTCTTTTACGTACAAGGAAAATAACACTGCGACTATGGGGAGTACCCCTGCGAATTTTGTTGATTACTAACAAATTCACAGATATGTTAACGTCGTCATTGTGGTCATTGTTGCCACTGTCGTTGTTGTGATTTCGCTGTTGTTGTTCTTAGCGCTGATGGAAATAGCAGCGGCAGTGGCTGTTGTTCTCGCCGCTGCCGCTGCTGCTGCTGCTGCTGTTGTTGTTGTTATTGACTTCTCGGCCGTCGCTGTGGTATGCCACTCCAGTAGGACACTATTTATTTGCAGGCCTGCAGAACGTTAATAGTCGCACGGCTGTTAAGTTGTTGGCAAAGCCGGTACTGACCAGCTCCGGGCAGCGGTAACACTGGTGCTGTTGATCGACGGCTGACGTCAGGCCGCTGATGGAGGCGCTGCTGGTGATCACACAGAAACCGAGAGAGAACTAAAGGAAGCAGCAGCGCCAATCACGCTGCGCTAATCATCGTGGCGGCCACGCACTGCAACAGAACGGCAGCGCGCCGTTATTACTACCGCCGCCACAAGTCGCCGTCTACAGCCCCGGCTGCGGTTGCCGTCAAAGCCGCTGCTGATACGCGGTCCTTAGGGCTGCAGCGACAGCGAACAGCGGCTCGTAGGCTATGTTTAGCTCTAGACGGCTTTTGATATATAATAATATAGATTTCCAGCAGCTGTAGAATAGTCGGACGCAAATTCGCTGGGAAGCTGGAATGATGCTGCCGCAGCAGATGGCTGAGCTGGCGTGACGGGCAACGCGTGGATGGTTGAACGACGGGCTGACCAGCCAATGGTGTTTGGCTCTAACTGCTTGTCCTGGCTGACTTCCTGCTTCTTTATTCAACGGACTGTTATCAGCTAGACGGTACACCGTCGAATAGTGCAGATCGGATGAGAAGCACACAGTGAGAGTGGTCTGATAGTTTTAGAGAGTACTGCGGTATATGACGGACCGCCTGATTGGCTAGGTTCGTTAATGACTAAACTTAAACAGTGAACAGTGATTACCTGCGGAGGCAGCGATTCGTAGAATAGTACAGGGTCAACAAAACGACATGTTGTTACGAAACGATTGAGTTAGAGTCGCAGTGTGCCGGGTCCCTCGGTGCGTGCATGCACAGTGTTTCTGAAGAGCTCCCGCTTTGACTGGCGAACGCTAACAACAATATAAGTAACAATACGAACGAATTATCTGTCCCTGATTGAACAGCTACGAAACCTAACCCAAACTCAAATAACGAGAAAGTACGAAAGCATACCCACCATAATGGTCAAAGGGCGGTACAATACCGGAACGACACCGACTGAATAGAAAGGGGGCAAAAATAGAACGCGTACGATTGGCAGTAATAGTGGCGGCAGCAGCAGCAGTAAAGGAATTATTAATAACAATGAAATAGAAGGGGTAACCGCCAAAGAAAATGGCCGTTTCAATGTTGAACAGATTCGACGAAGGACTGCGGTGATAGCCTCTGCTGCTTACGAACTGCACGGAGAACGTACAACAAAAAAATATTAAACGGAACTACAGGAACAACAGTACAATTATCAGCACCAGTTGTGGTGGTTATTAGAAGAGCAGCTGCAGTAGCAGAAGCAACAGGCTCAAAGGCCATTGAATCCTCCACAAAGAACAAAGAGTAGTTCGTCATGATCAGTAGTAGCAGTGGTCGGACAGCTTTCTCTAATCAATTTAATTGTTATCAGATAATGCTTTACTAAGACTGTTAGCCTAGCACGTAACTACTGGTTGAAAACGAGTCCCACGATCGAGCAAAATTTCCGCTAGTGTTTTGCAACGACCGCATATATCGACACAGATAAGCTAGAAAGCTGAGATAACGCATAGTTGGCACGAAAAATGAAAATAGAACGAACGGGAGCAGCGACGATAACGATAAAGCGTGACATGTTCGACGACGACGACGACAACAACAACAGCAGCAGCAGCAGCAGTTCCAAATGACGCACCTAGAAAATGGGCTATAACAAGCTCTAAAGGAAAAAAACACGACGGATATACAAGAAATCAGCCGTATGCTTCTCGCCAGCTACGCTCACATAACTTTTCATAGGATAACGGAGTCGATCCATACCAGTTCTACGGCCTCCACAGGAAATTACCACCGGTAGCATTAGTGAAATAACGACGATTCGTCATGGCAGGCGGTTCGGATTCGGGAAGCAACTTCCGATCATCTTACTATGATAAGGCCGGTATCAGGTGAGTGTGCCTTTATCAAGTGAGTGAGCTCGCGAGAAATCGTCGAGGTAAATCAATTTTGTCTTTCTGTTTTTTTTTCTAGACGCTTAGATAACTTTTGCGTTCAGCGTAACAACGCTTTTCCCAAAGGCCCGGGAAAGCGGGATACGTAGTTGTATCGGCGTACGTTTATTTTTCTCCTCTGTCTGTCCGTTTGTGCGTCTGTTTGAGCCCCTTTGAGTGTGCCGTGTTATTTTGTTGTTTGTATATGTCAAGTGAGGTAGATAACGAAAAAGAGAGAGAGCAAAAGAAAGAAGGAAAGGGTTTTTGACGTCGTTTCCTATCGAGACATCTGACTGCTCTTGCTGCCACCGCAGCGCCAATGGAATGAATGAAAACGATTCTACGCTCATTCGGAGATCGCTGGCTCCGTTTCGTCGCATCTATTTTGGCTATTTGTTGGCGGCGGCTGGGTGTCATTGTATTAGTGTGTCGCGTTTACGTAAACCCGTATACGAATTAATAGATTTATGCATATGGGCTTACAAAAGGTGGACAAGTCAGTGGCGACATGGGTTGAAGGGGCGGGCAAGCGGTTCATGGATCACTTGTTTCTAGGTTTAAACAGAACTAGAAATGCTGATGACATAGAACAAGGAAGATGGAGAAAGACTGCATCAGCTGGAGGCAAACTGAACAAGCAAAACGAACGAAAACATCGTTACGTCAAAATCAAGGAGAGGTTAGAGACACGACAAAATTTCGGTGCTAACAGAGCTCCATTGTCGCGAGCTCTGAAAATAGTCAAAAGATGTAGACTGTCTGTGAGGAGTAAATATGGGCAGTATAAGATTACCACTGTTTCTTGATGAATAAATCTAAATCCAGTTCTAACTAAGGCAAACTGAACTACTCTAAGTTGTGCGCGCGTACTTTTTAACAACATTCAATACTCGGCTTATAAAGGAATTGTTTCTACTAAACAACAGTGTTTGTTCTGTGGCGGACTAATAAAAAAAATAAAGTCACACAATGAACATAACTACGAAAGATGTAGATGAATAGATCGCATTGATTAGATTCGTTTGTGTACCAATGTTTATTAGGCGATAGACGCGTGCGTAAAGTCCTAAAGTATACAACAACAACTTGTCCACAAGAAATACATGTACATACCAGAAAATATATACACCTTGATTGATCGTACTATTTTATATAGTTATTGTGAAAAGTAGATCTGCTATCAATTTAACAGGAATTCAATTAATACGTACCTCTATAGCATAAAAAATTGGTGGTTTCTCAAAATGGGCGTAAACGTGTTTACCCATCGGATAACTGCAATTTGATTTGTTTCTCTTTTGTCGTTGTTATTGTAATATCACGAAAACGTGACGTGATCATGCAGTGAAGATAAAATCAATTCTTACTCAGCATTGTCGCTGCCGTGGGCTTGACTTCCGTCTTCAATACGCTTGATTGGGCTGACAGACATACAGAAAACGAGTAGTAAATTAACAAGCTTCTCTAATGATCTGAAAACGCTGTAATGATGAGCAACTTTACGTGCTTGATCGCGAAGCACTGCGGAATAGACTGAACAGGGCATCTAATAACGGGCATCCATTCCGGATGCACTTACAGATTTTCAGTATAGGTAACGTTTCCGGTATGAACAATTTGATTAGCAACTAGAAAAGCGTTTATTTTCGACTGTTTTTAATTCGCATGCTGGGCTCTCTCCTATTTTTTGCTGGGTTGATTTGTAAAAAAAACTTGAGGCAATTACGAACTAAGTTTAGTTGGGCTATTAACTATATTTTACAAGAACAGAGCATTTTTTTCATTGAAAATTCTGTGCCTGATATTTTTAGATGCAATCTATCATTACAGCTATGTTTAAAAAATGTATGGAATCCGCTAATGAATATGCTAAAGCAGTAGACGTGAGAAGAAGGACTTTTTGCTCAACACAATATAAATGCCATGCTGAGATATTATTTAGCTTGTTGAAACGGCTATAATGTTTGCTTAAAAACTGGATAGAGAAAAAGTTAAATATACTTATTATTGCACAAGTAATTAGGTTTTTAAGTCGAATTCGCTTATCGTAACTACTCCTCCCTTTGACAGTATAAAAATATTCTAATTCAATTATATATATGTTATATGAAAAAGAACAAAAACAGAGGAACCGACAGTTTTTCTGATGAATAAAATTAATGTTCTGCATAATTGATATAAATTGGTTAGATGTGTTTGTCCTATGGCGTATGCTTAGATAAGGAGCAAACAAAACGTAAAGAATCAACATGGAAGGCGTAAAAAGTAGCTATGTCCTTTGGAAAAGACCAAGAAATGCTATACTAAGTCGGTTTCCCCAAGTGACCTTCACTGGGGGATTTCGGTGTTTATTCTGGCACCTCTTCTTCTTCTGGGACGAACACCGCATCTTGAAGTATTTTCTGAAACGTGTTTGTGTCACAAAGTACGTGCCAGGCCCTGTGCAGAATTGACATTCTGTCCTGCTTTCGACCGAAATGCATGAATGCACTCGTTAGTTGTAAAATAACGTTTTTAAGTCTACTGGTACACTTATCTTCCATCTGATTGCTTTGTCAACAGCAGCTGAAGAGCGTTATATGTAAAATGCAAATCACCCTCGCCTACTATTTTTCAAGCGATTTATGGCCGTTAATAAATTCGGGTGAAGCTCATTGACTAGTTAACGTTAATCAGATCAACTGGGAAAATTATCCTTTTTTTTCTGCTGCCATAACGCGGCGACATACGCGCTTTGATTTCTTCACTCACATATATA